>NC_136500.1:98378273-98545773 GCF_053919585.1 Euprymna scolopes | reverse complement strand
TATTATGTATATTATATATATATTATATATATTATATATATTATATTATATGTATATTATATATATTATATATATATTATATATATTATGTATATTACATATATATTATATATATATTATATATATTATATTATATATATTTTATATATTATATATATTATATTATATATATTACATTATATATATATATTATATTATATATTATATTATTTGTATTATATTATATATTATATTATATATATATGATATTATATATATTATATAAATATATATATTATATTATATATATTATATTATATAAATATATATATAGGATATTATATTATATATATATTATAATAATATACATATATATTATATTAATATATATATATTTTATCAATATATATATATTATATTAATATATATATTGTATTAATATATATATATTATATGAATATATATATATTATATGAATATATATATATATTATATCAATATATATATGTTATATGAATATATATATATACTATATGAATATATATATATTATATTAAATTAATATATACATATATTATATTAATATATATTATATTAATATATATTATATTAATATATCTTATATTAATATATCTTATATTAATATATATATATATATATATATATATATATATATATATATATATATATATATATATATACGACACGCTGCACTGATAATTCTGGGATTATGAGCTACTAGTGTCTGTAGGCTTTTGTAATTATTCTGGTGAATAATTGTATGTATATTCATTATTAGTATTATTATTACTCTTACATATTTTGAATTATTTTAACTTCTCACAGCATCACGTTATTAACTCTTACATGTTTGGGATTATTCGAACTACTTTTAGCATATATGTTTTAATGTTACGAGTTTTGGCCGATGTAACGTCTGGTGATTTTCACCTGCATTTTGTCGAACTAGGAAATCCTTCTGTCAAGCTCGTGGATATCCACCATCGCAACAGGAATTTGAATAATGAAATAATAGAAATTATCAATCCACTTCGAAGAGAGAATTGTATTAACTATTTTTTTAGTAAACAAATGTTATAGCAAGTTAAGTAGGAGGGATATTTTATCCTAATGATTCTTTATATTATTTTTGAAAAATATTCACAAAAATAACTGTAAGGTATTTTCGATAAACATTTAAATATATCATATATTTGTAACATAAATTTATTGCAACAATAAAGCATAAGTCATTAAAGTCTCCTAAAACCTGTTACACTTATATAAATACACTTAAAAATTAGTGTTTCACATGGTTAAAGATTCGGGGAACTACTATATTTTTTATTCATTTAATCTTTATGTAGAAAAAAATAAATCGATATGAAAACTAAAATAATGCGATAAACAATAATCCGCTTTTGTCGCTTGGTTTATCATACAAACGTGATCTTGTTTTGTTTAACAGAATACAAATAGGTAAAAATAAATTTTGCTATGATTCTTTCGTTAGGTTTTTTACTGTTTATTTTTTTAAAACTTTAATCTTAGCGATTTTTCTGTTGTGTTTTATGTAAAATATATACTGTTAGCTTTTACTGATCTTACTCGAAAATGAAAATTAAATTTTATCAATCAGATATGACACACTGTCCGCCTCCCCTACACTGTTTCTTCTCAATTTTACTACAATTGCATATTAAGTTTGCATAGAAAGCGTTATCTCTATCACGACCAGACAGGTGGAACCATCCTATTTAATGAATGTTATTTTCCAAGACTCAATATTTTTGTTTAAAAATAACAAAAATTTCAGTGGCTTGGGGAAGTACAAAAACTTAGTTTTTAATATTTTCTAAATCATAACAAAATCATCAGCAGTAGAATTCGTTCGCTTATATCATTGCGAGTCTTTTTACAATTAAAAATATAACTGTTTTTTTATTTTTTATCGATGGTTACTTTTTATCTTTAGGAACTTTACCAAATATCTATGTACCAACTTGTCTTCGTTTATCATTTGCGTGTAGTATCAACAGCAAAATCAACCGATATTTTCTGCTGGTGGCACTTAATGTCGATGATCTAACAGTATATTAGAAACTAAGTACCATCAATAAAGCAACTACACAAGTAAATATTTGAAAAGATAACCAACAGTAAGACATATAAGTTGTAGTAAAGATTTTCTAGGCACGGATTTATTATAAACAATTTTTGTGTCCTCATTTCAAGACAAGCAGCGATACAATCTAAATTGTCAATATTCAAGTCAACCAGATTAAGCTTACATACAACATCGTAGACAAAACGCGCTATAATAAGTCGAATACAGACAGCCTTTTATCGTACAGTTATTTTCAGTATTAATAAAGTAAAGTCGTTTTTCCCTGCACTAGGAGTTTCAATACAGTAATAACCGGGACTACTTAAGCAAACGTTTTATACTTAGGACTTACAATATTTCACCAAAAAAGAATTTTTCTCTGAAACTATGCATATATTTGCCCCCGTATTACGTTTACTAAAAATAAAGAAAGTAGCAAATCTCTTTTTCTTTATTACTTTATTCTTCTAATAAGAATTTATAAGTCACACTGTATTTTTTAATTTTGAAATCGTGCAATTGTCTATATAATACTCTGGATTTTCTCCATAAATAATCAAAGCTCTTTCAATTTTGCTTACTTTTGATGTCCTGAATAAATGGTTTGAAAAAGCAATATCATAATAGTTGCATTACATCAAGTCAATCTTCTATTTCATAATATTTTTATCGTTCCGCAGTATAGCTAATTAAATTACCGTACAAATGGCGTCTTAATCTGATGACCACTTAATCATGATTAACTTTCACCGAAATATTTTTCATATTTTCGTTTTCATAAACCACATTCGTTGATACTAAATACACACTTTTTATGTTTTTAAATTCTTTTATTATTTATTACTTTCTATTACTTTTACGAAATTTAAGTGTCTTTGTTTCAGCATTTTTATATACACGCTATTATTTAATTCGAGCGAATTTTATATTAAAATTCTTCAAATACACAATGCGAATATTATTAGTTGGCATCTGTGTTACGAAAGTTATTTGACACAGCATGATAATAATAACTTAAATTAATTAACACAGTAATAATAAACGCAATATTATAGATGAAATGAGAGCGCCAATGAATATTGCGCAATGAAGTACGACGTATTGTTGAAATGAGACACAAAATGATATTATTATTTACTGCTATTTTTTTTCAGAGTTTGATGCTTCAGGTAATACTAATCGTAAACAATTTTTCTTAGAAACAATACAATATTAAATTAAAAACATCTAACACACACACACACATACATATATATATATAGTGTTCTATCTTATCTGGTACCATAATGTATCGTTTTGTCATCAATTAGTTAATGAGAAATACTTTAAGAGATTTTTTATGTTTGTCCGAATAAAAACACTTATTTTTGTGAGGAATGTTTTTCCCACCGTTATAAAAGGATATGCATTTTTCAATTGTACAATATATTTATTATAATATAAACAAAATTAATATTTTTACAAGTAACAAGTTCTAATATCCAAGTCCAATATAGCTTAAATTAGTGGTCCATATTACCAAGGTTTAACCTAATCATTCAAATTAGACATCACACTATTACACTATTTTTAAAGTATCCTATTTAAAAATTTCTTTAATTTTCATTTGTAAACAACTAATCAAATATACGAACACTTATACATACTTTTTACTTTGATCTTTTGCTAGTGTAAGTAAATAATACAAAGTTAAATGTTTGAATACGTATGCTCAAACAGTACCATATATTTTTACAAAATAACACAAAAAAAAACAAAATAAAGTTATATTTCTTCTTAAAACAATTTCACTAAAAATACCTTGTATTAAATATAACGTTACTTCATATATTGTTAACGACAATTTAAAAAATATACATTAAATAAATACATACTTTCATTAACAATATGTCGTTGTGCTTCTATGCAATTCGAACTAAAACTACTTTTTACCGAATTAAAGCCACATATAAGTAAAAGTACAAAAACTACTGCTAGTTAATTCGTATTATTGTAGAGGCATCAATACATTTATTTATATTGTTTAGTTTCTAATGAACAAAAATACTACAAGTCTGCGCATGAAAAAAGTTACTAAATCAACTTATTGATTTGTGTATAAGTTTAACAAATCAGTATTACTAAACTTTGTTTTTATTCTCAATGAAAATAATGAAAATAGGTGTATAGACATTGTTGTACGATCAAATCCCTCGTACTAGGCATGGGTTTTTTTTTCAAATATAATGTAGCCTGGCTGCTTCTCCAAATATGCATTTAATATTTTTCCTGAAAAAACGACCAGTCATGTGCCCTATTTACAACAAACATAAACGACAAATACAAATATCATCTTGGTAATATCTGATAAAAATGAAACCAACCATAAATAAAACATTGTGTTGTGAGATTGAAGACATGATATCAATAATGATAACAATTATGCATTAACAATGACGAGATAAATAGGAAACATGCAATAGGATGAATATATCAGCTAATATAATTAATTTATTGAATAACGTTCTTTCTTTTCTTACTGTCCAAAATACTTGAGCAACAATATGATTATTTATACATCGATTGTAATTAATACCTAATTCTTGTTAAACAATTATTTGGTAAAATTATATATGTATTGATCAATGGAGAAAATCGATGTTATCTAATTGGATGCAACCAGCCTATAATTACATCTCGAGTCGATCAAAAGCAATTGTAGATTGGCATTTGACACATACACTATAAATTCTCAAATAGTTGTTAATTACGTTTTTAAATTGGTAAGTAATAATATATATGCATTCGTTCAATGGGTAATAGAATGTAATGCCTAAGACATAGTTTCTTCTGAAAAAACAAGAAATGCATCGTTTTCTTTCTTTTAATGCACATTGTGTAATTGTGAGAGGCTTTATCCGTCGGTACTTTCGGCGGATATTTTAAGAATATTTTAATCGCCAAACCTATGTATTAAATTAATATCTTTTATTCTAGATGCGTCCAAACATATATAAAGGTTTTGCTCGTCGAGGAGTCTATCACAATAAACTGTAAAGCTTAGATTTTCGTTAGACTGTAGTGGTCAAATTAGAAATAATACTTTTTTGCCCTTCATAAATTAATTTGAAATGTAGATGTTCGATTACATTTTAATAAATATTTCTATTAAGGAATCACGCTTAAGTTGCACGAGCATTCTTAAATGTACACATAACATAATAACATCGCAAACTCCGATTTTAGCAGATGTCAAGATTAGTTAGTATACTAAAAAAAAAACGAACTAGATCTATTTACACAGTATTGTCCGAATTAATCAAACTGAAATAAATCAAAATATGTTCATGTGAATATACTTTTAAATCGTATTCATTTTTATTTTTTACTAGCAGGGGTACCCGGCGTTGCCCTGGTGTTTGCAGAATACCTGTTTACTTAGAAATTAGCGGAAACCGTAATTAAAAAAAAAACTTTTCGAATATAGTTGTAAGTAAAAAAAAAATAGAAATCCAAGATTTGATTATAATTGGTAAAAACTATGTATAAAGCGTATATAATAAAAATAACTAAATTATTCAAAATAACGAGGGGTACCCGGCGTTGCCCGGGTGTTTGTAGATGTGTGTGGTGTTAAATAAAAAAAGAAACCGGGGGGTAGGATCGAAGCCGAAGCCCTGAGGCGAAGTTTGAAAATAAAATCGGCCAGCCAGAATGAAGCATTGTTATAAGCGAATAAGTGAAAGATGTTTGAAAGTCGTCGAGCGTTACGACGACGACGATAACGATGTAAGCATTGTTATAAGCGAAGTAAGAAAAGAAAACAACGTTTTAATTAAACGGGGGGGGGGTAATCAAAACATCGAAAAAAAACACAAAAAAACTAACGTAAGGCAAACGAACGATGAAAACAGAAAAACGAACACGTGAAAAATGGCTTAAATAAGCCTGTTTCGATATTAAAATTTAAAAAATCGGTGGGTACCCGGGTATTTTGGGGTGTCGCTTAGAATAAGCGAAGTAAAAAAAAACAGGAAAACGAACGTTACGTGAAAAATGGCTTAAATAATACAGGGTTCAATATTTAAATTTAAAAAATCGAAAAAAAAACCCATCTCACAGCACGATTCGAAACCAAATCGTTTAGATAATGAACCAAGGCCTTTACCTGAGCTAAAGCGACGTATATGAAATTTGTTCGGTTTTTCAACTATTTAAAGTAAATCAGGTCACGACGTCATGGCGTCATCTGACGCATGCGTTGTTGACCCCCCCTGTCGAAAATTGTCGATTTCGGGGTGAGAAAGTTAACGTTTCTCTCTCTCTCTCTCTCTCTCTCTCTCTCTCTCTGTTTGCGTCTCTCTCTGTTTGAGTCTCTCTCTCTCTCTCTCACACTTCGTCTTCCTTACTCTAAAGAGTGTTACTTAAAAAGAAAATGGCGTCTGGGTTTGTTTTTTTTGTAAAAACTTCGATCGTTAATATTTTTTGTAAGCGTATTTTTTTTTACTTCACATTTTTGGATTATTATTTTTCGTTTAACTATCGTATCTAACTATTTTTAACGTGCTAATAACTTTGGTAACGTTGTCATAGCGTAGAACTTCATAGTTTAGCTTGTGTGAGGGATAATTTTTTTACCGATAACAACAATGTTTTTTTTTAATTCAGACTGCCATTGAAGCTTGCTGACGTCAAGATCACGTGACATGCCTCAGCAGGTTTTAAATATAAGTTGACCCAAAATAAACGGCCCCGGGTATATTTTATGTAGGGAGTTGGCGCCCGTATTTTTAGGGCAGTTATAAATCGATTTAAATATATCTAGTGTTTAACATTAAAATGTCACTTTTTGGGGGCCTTCTGCAGAAAATTGATCAGTTGACGCACTTCTGATGGTCCTTTTGGGCCAATTTTTCAATATTTTTCGTCCGGAAGGTGGTGCTTGCATAAGTTTGTGAATTTTTGTTCCGTCGGTCAAAATTTTTTAGCAGACACACAAACATACATGCATACATACATTTTCGCTTTTATATATATAGATTAGATTTCTCTCAGAATATATTTTGAGGAGTGACGTTGTTACATGATAAGGGCTGTCCCCTGTTCATGTAAGTATAAAAATAGAGAGATTAGTTAAAATGAAAATAAGAGAAAGCAGAAATCGAACCCTGGACATAAGTTTTAAAGAACAATAGGTTTAAATGGAATGTCCAGTAAATTGTTAATTCGGATGAAATAAATAATAAATAAACTATTCAATTGTTAAAAGAATGTGGATAATAAAATATGAGTTAAATAAATTAGATATGTAGGTTAAATTCCTTTGTGGAAACAAACAAGGAAAATAGGTTATTGGGAAATCAATGTCGAAAACGTGCAAAGTCGTGCATGTTGAGACACGTGAATTTTGCTCACGTGGCCGGGATGCATGGAGTTCTCAATATAGCAGGGAGAGTTAGTTGGTGGAGAGACAGTCAGAGAGACAGTCAAGAGAGACAGTCAGGGGAGACAGAGACAGGCGGACGTCTGAAGCGAGACGTTACTTCAGAAACTAAAATGTGAAACTTTGAGTTCTTAATGAGGAAGTCACGACCGGTCGTCAGAAAATAAATTCACCATGTGTTTTGGATAAAGCTCATCTTTGTGTTGTGATTTCTACAAAAAGGTAAATTGTATCGTTATTATATGTATGTGTTATAAAATGTCATTACAACAACATCTCTCTCTCTCTAAGATACAACATCATATGTAATAAGACAAGAACTCTCACTAAGACTCATATCATTACTAATAAGAACTCTCACAAGAAAAAGCATCACTTATAATAGTCTCTCTCTAAGACTCTTTAATGAAACAACTATATAACAACTCTCAATTTGGTGTTCGTGAACCTTTTGCATCAGCGATGCAGAAACCGAACCTGGGGTCGATACCACGGAAAAAAAAAGAAAAAGAAAAAGAAACACAACGTTTTAAAGGGGTCCAACATAATTTAAAAAAATAAATAAATAATACCACGAAAAAAAAGGTATATCTTAAACTTCTGAAGCCAACCACAAAGATTTAAGTATATGAGCTTTGGTATGTCCCGTATGAGATAGTTATAGATAAAAAACAAAGCCATACTTGATAAGACTAACCATGCGGAAAGAGAGATCAGAGAACTTTTGAGACGAAGGAAGTCGTCCATTTCGAGAAAGGTGAAAACCTCTAGTCTGCGGCATATGGGTGGCTGGAAAATAGCTGATGTGAATTATAGGAATACCCTACACCCAAAAAGTAAATGCCACAAAGATCAGAAAGGTTCTGATCTTATAAAAAAAAATAAATAATTGTGAAATCGGCCGTGAAGGGCTGACTAAAAGAGATTTTTTTGTGTGTGTTTTTTAGCCTGATCTTTCTAGCCGTTTGGTTGTGTAGATGTAAAAATAAAAAAAAAATGTACTAAAGTTAAAAATGCATACATTTTTTTTGTGAAATATGGAAGGGAGGGATGTTACATGATAAGGGCTGTCCCCTGTTCATGTAAGTATAAAAATAGAGAGATTAGTTAAAATGGAAATAAGAGAAAGCAGAAATCGAACCCTGGACATAAGTTTTAAAGAACAATAGGTTTAAATGGAATGTCCAGTAAATTGTTAATTCGGATGAAATAAATAATAAATAAACTATTCAATTGTTAAAAGAATGTGGATAATAAAATATGAGTTAAATAAATTAGATATGTAGGTTAAATTCCTTTGTGGAAACAAACAAGGAAAATAGGTTATTGGGAAATCAATGTCGAAAACGTGCAAAGTCGTGCATGTTGAGACACGTGAATTTTGCTCACGTGGCCGGGATGCATGGAGTTCTCAATATAGCAGGGAGAGTTAGTTGGTGGAGAGACAGTCAGAGAGACAGTCAAGAGAGACAGTCAGGGGAGACAGAGACAGGCGGACGTCTGAAGCGAGACGTTACTTCAGAAACTAAAATGTGAAACTTTGAGTTCTTAATGAGGAAGTCACGACCGGTCGTCAGAAAATAAATTCACCATGTGTTTTGGATAAAGCTCATCTTTGTGTTGTGATTTCTACAAAAAGGTAAATTGTATCGTTATTATATGTATGTGTTATAAAATGTCATTACAACAACATCTCTCTCTCTAAGATACAACATCATATGTAATAAGACAAGAACTCTCACTAAGACTCATATCATTACTAATAAGAACTCTCACAAGAAAAAGCATCACTTATAATAGTCTCTCTCTAAGACTCTTTAATGAAACAACTATATAACAACGTGAGGAGAGAAAGAGTTCTTAAATGCGTTTTGAAATTCATTTTGCAATCACTAACATAGCCGCACTCATCAACCTTTATTTTCAATGGTTCTCAGTCGTTTCTTTTTGTTATATTTATGAAGATATATACTTATATTATTGAATCGCTCTTCTATTAATTGACAAATCGTGTATGCTAAAGACACAAGCCACGCTAAAAAAATTATATATGAAATAATCTTACTTCACACTAAGTATGTACAGAAAAACAAAAAAATAATAGCAATGTAAGCTTTGTAATAGTTTCGCGATTAAAATCAGTTTTTGCGCTTTAAAACTTGATATTTTGTAGCCGATTGGTAAGCATTTAACGCTTAAGATATAAATATTCAATTACTAGACAGTCTGCCAACACACGATATTTGATATTACTCTCAGCTATGTTCACCTGTCTTTCGAGACTAAGGACACCTAATAACCTGATAAATGTTACATCACACAATGCCGGCAATCACATGCACACGATGTTTAACACATATACACATTGATAAAACAACACATGATGTTGGCTTAAGTGTCTCACACAAAATACCAAACGCAATGCCTAAACCTTACACACACTAACACCCATATAAACACTATAAAGAAACAAACATAACCACACATGTACTCTTATTAACTTCATCAAAATTGTATATATATATATATATATATATATATATATATATATATATATATATATATATATATATATATATATACGAGCAAACAGTTAATAAAACATGTTAAAAACACTTTGAAAAAAGTTAAAAACATATTTAATCTGAAAAGGAAACACTTGATAAGTCGATAGTCCTTAATCCGCGGAGTTACGAAGAAATACTTTTCTTCTAATCAGAAGCTAGGAATTATCATAATGCAGGATCGGATTTTGCATGCAAAAGTATTTGATGAAACAACAAGTAAGTCAAAGATCTCCCTTGATAACAAAAAAGTGAAGCAGAGGGAATATAGTGAAGAAAAAGGTGATTACACGTGAATGGATAGTCTAGTCGAAGCCAAATAATCCAGTGACGGTAAAATCCAAATATATAACTACAAGAAATTTAATTGAATTTCCATTTGCACAAGTAAAATCCAAGGAAATCCCGTAATTGGAAAATGGTCCAAAATAACCCAAAGGCAGAAATCCATGGAATAATTTACAAAAATGTGTACAAGGCGAAAAAGGGAGAAAATTCCAATAATATTAATAAAAGAAAAATAAGATATGCTTTTCACTCTACTGCCGAGACATAAATATAAATAAGAAAGATCAAGGAAGAAGAAGAAGAGGAAAAAATTAAATAGTGATAGAATTAAATATAAAATAGAAAAAAAATGTCAAAATGACCCAGACGGGAAATGTTAAAAGGCGCGAAAAAATATATAGGGCACAATAATATAGGTCGACTGAAATGTACAGTTCATCGCTTAAAAAAATGTCAGCAAGAGTTGATAAAAGACACTAAATGGAAAATAAATAAATTAATTAATTAATAAATAGAAAATGATAAATAAACAATAAATAAATAAACAAAAAATAAAAATAAAATATAAAATATAAAATATAAAAAAATAAACATTATTTAAGGGGAGAGCATGGCCGGTATCTGCAAAGTCAGGAAAGTCAAGAAAGAAAATAATTAAATGCATGTAGTAAAATATAAGTAAATATACATATAAGAAATGAAAGTGTGGGTAGATTGATATATTAGATAGATAGGAAAGTTTAAAGAATAAAGCAGAAATTGCGGATAAAAAACCGGCCATGCAAAGAAGAGATAAAGAATTAAAATAAAGGATTAATAAATTATAAATTATTAAGAATTATGTAGAAAAAATGATAAAGTTGAAGAAAAAATTATATATCTATATAAAAGGTAAAAGTAATATTTATGTAATTTCAAAATTGCTATAATAAAATTTGGACTTATGTTTAAAGAAAGAGATCAGTTCATTTTTAGAATTAATTATATTCTTACTTTGAGGGGAAGCAATTATGGTTATTGCTTCGGTTGTGCAGAGGCGACATGACTTAGGGCCTGGAGTATAAGACTTAACTTTTTTATGATAGTCCATTTGATTGAGAAGGGGGTTTTGTTAGAGTTAAGTTTTTGAATTAAAGTGGTTAGAGAAGTTCCTTGGTTATTATTAGAATTATGGTTGTTAAAAGAAGAAATGTGGTTTGATATTCTTTTCTTAATTAATGTTGAAGTAGCGCCGATATATGTATGTACTTTATTAAAAGCTCGAGGTCTGGTATTAATATTAATTTTCTTATTTGTATTATTTAAATGGTTTGAATTTTGTTCCTAGTGTTCAACATATGGTGGGACAATGTCTATATGAGGACTATTTTGGAGGGATAATGAGTGTTGTTAGAGTTAGGATGGCTGTTAGGAGAAACATTATTATTTTCATTAATATTATTATTATTATTATTATTATTATTATTATTACTAGTTGTATGATTTTAGATGGAGGGGCTACTCGAATGGTGTATTGGATTAGTAATTATATCAGATGGAGGATCGGAAGAAGGATAACTTGAAGACGAAATATAAGTGTTTGTTATGGGAGGATTGCGTGGGAGCTCAGTAATTATGCAAGAATGTATAACATCTTTATGGATACAATCATTATTAAGTGGGAAAACATGTTTGTTATTACAATTACAGTTAGTTTTGTGTTTTATTGGGAAAGGGATTTTTGAGCTGATTTAATTTTTTTGTTATTAGATGTTAAGATACTTTGTGCTAAATTAGGCATTGCTAAATAAGAAATCCTGATTAAATTTTTATTGAAAATAGAACTATATCTGTGTGGGTATTTTAAAGATTTTTGTACAATGTTGAAGAAGTCCTTAGGCATATTAGTTTTGACATTTAGGCTTAATGGAGGATTAAGCCAAATATTTTTCTTTCTTCTGATGCGACTGGGTGTGTTAGAGGTATTGCGATTAGTATTTTCGTTTGGATTATATATGTAGACTGGTTCTTTGTTATTGATAGCGGCAGATCTTGTTATTTGAACTGGTTTCTTACGAGTCATATTGTTTGTGGTTACAGATTTAAAGCGGCCTGCAGGAGGAGTATAGTTGTTGTATTTAATCTTTTCCTTGTGTCCTGAGTTCCATACGGCATTATTGAAGAAAGTAGCATTTTGATTAAAAGTTTTTTATCAGCAGAAAGAGCAGAAATTCTTCTAGAGACGGATGGTACTATAGATTTTATAATTGAGTTGGGGTGGTAAGAAGATTTATGGGCGTATAAACGCGTAAGATTATGTTTATGATAGGAGCTATAAGTTTCGGTGTTAAGATTAAGTGTAACATCTAGAAAATTTGAAGTTTTTTTGTTTGGTTCGATAATTATAGAAAGGCCGAAATTATTGAAGAAGTTATGTAATTTTTTAATTGTTTTGTTGTACTCTCTTGGCCTGGCTGTGTAGTAAAAAGGGCATTGTCTCTATAAAAGCCCCCTTGTATATGTTTAAAGTGGTATTTAAGTTCTTTCAGTAAGAAGATATATATATATATATATATATATATATATATATATATCGAAGGAGATAGAAAAGAGAGAAAGGCAGAGACGATTGGTTCGCTATTTTGTTTTTAACTTTTATCTGAGATTCTTGTTTTTATCTAACTTTATTCATCTTTTTTTTAACATTTATAAAATTTTAGCTTGGATTTTAGTGTGTTCATAGATACCTGATCCAAGCTGTTTCATGAATGAAATTTACAATCTACATACTGTACAGTTAAACAAATTCCAATATCTATCTCCGTGCGAATACAAAACCTCAACTACTGTGATATAGTAAATAAACAAAATACCTTTCTGTTTTTACATTTTTTATGGAGAGTACGCGAATTTATAGGCACAGAACTTGATTTGAATTATGTATAAATTTGTCATTGTTTGACATAATTTTATTAAACACCGCTTTTAAAAGTAAAGACTTTCGAATGTCAAATTGATTTCTTTCGTTGACGGCGACGCAGTTGAGGATTGGCAGCTGGTAATGTTATTCCTACAAATTCACTTTAGGTAAATGTAGCGTCTGATGTAGTTAAATTGCTATGCATTTTTAAAGAGAAAATTTTGTATTTTCATTTGTTAAAAATTAAATCACTATATTAATAAAGTAGCTGCAGGAATTCCCCTCTGGAGAAAACTATCGTAGGTTTGCCACATCAGATGCCACATGCAATTTCTATATATTTAGCCTAATAGTCACTGTCTTATGGAGGTTTTTAACACCATTTAAGACACATTCAGTCTTTATAATAAAATATTACATTGCATCCTACGAGCAACACTATCACAATCGCAATATTGTTAGATAAAGGAATCACTATTTTCTCTCTAAATATTTATACCAACAACTGCTACCAGTTGTTACCGGGACGAATTCAACACGTCCACAGATTCTGTGATCACACCGACCGTAATTGGCTCATATATACATAGAATCTACATAATTTTTCAAGATTTATAAATAGGGGCTCACTCTACAAAGTCCGTCCATTCTGATTGGCTGAGCTCTGAAAATTGCCATATTCCGTTATCCATTCGTTTTATAAACTTTTATAAAATTTTTATATTCCGTTAGTCATCGTTTTATAAAAAGACGATTACTAAAATTAAAATATAACGTCACTAAGAGACATATGTCTTCGCCAGGCGCAAAGTTCATTTAATGCATAGGTCAATACAGCCGTGTGTGGGCGCGTGCGTACGTTACACATTGCTCTAATAGTTACTTCTGTTTTCTCATATTATTCTATGGGACCCACAATGTGTTTAAAAGGGTACTCTTTCCCCCATCTCTCTCTCTCTCTCTAGCTTCGCGTATTTCTCTTCGCTATAGCATTTTATTATAGTCCGTGCGAGAGTGCGTTCGGTTTAACATGCGTCTGACAATGCGAGAACATTTCTCTTTTTTGTTCTTGTTCTTCTTCTTAACCTTATATTTCTTATTATCAATGATTTTCTGTTTTGTGTTCTCTTTCTTCTTTCTTACAATATTTTATTGTATTTTTTTGTTGTTGTTGTTTTTTTGTTATTGTTATTTTCCAAGTAAATTACGCTTTTTGGACGCTAGCCGTTAGTCTATTTTAAGATTATGCGTAATATCCCGACTGTGGCCTACTCTCTATGTAACCTGTAACGTATGCGCCCACAAAGACATACATAAATACATGGAGATACTTATGAGAAGGGGAAACAGTTTTCTAACTAATTTGTACTTTTACCTAATATTTAATAAATACTTTTACCTAATATTTAATAAATACTTTTACCTAATATTTAATAAATACTTTTACCTAATATTTAATAAATACTTTTACCTAATATTTAATAAATACTTTTACCTAATATTTAATAAATACTTTTACCTAATATTTAATAAATACTTTTACCTAATATTTAATAAATACTTTTACCTAATATTTAATAAATACTTTTACCTAATATTTAATAAATACTTTTACCTAATATTTAATAAATAAATCCTGCCATAAGAACTGAATTTAATCTGTAAATCCTATTTAAAAAATATCACTGTCCGTCTTCTAAGTAAGTCCCTATAACATATGTTAAGAAATAAGAATAGTTAAGAAAGCCTCGCTCCAAAATAATAACGTTATTGTTTCAGCAGGATTCGTTGGCAAAATATTCGATGCGATCTTTAATAAAGACATTAATTGCTTTATATTTGATTTGAATAAAATTCACATAAAAACTAACTGACCGATAATTATCAATTTTAAAGCTACTAGGTGCAGTAGGGACGTTTAAATATGATCTATAATTATTTTCCCTTAGTTTCAGGAGGAAGAGGGGGAGCATTTATAAAACAATTTAGAATAATATTTACCATCTTATCCAGTTGCTTCAGTTACAAATAAACACTTTGTGTTGCTAACTTTTATGACCCTGGGAAACGCCCGATATCCCTGCTAGTACATTTATCATTGAACAATACAAGTAAAAAAAACGGATCCTATCATGCCAAATTCCATTTTTTCATGATTATTAATAGCTCGTATCATTTGATTAAGAAGCTTTTAACATTATTTTAAATAACGTTACATTACCTAGTATTGTGATATACGAGCAATCTTAAGAAATAAATTGCTGAATATTTATTTTAAGTACATAGAATTTTTATTTGAAAGCATAGTTAGGTATAATAATGTATACATACCTGCTATTAATATCGTAAGCTGATGTTTAGGTCAATTTTGAAAACATCAAGCATTATCTTCTTTGAGATCAGACAAGTATCTTATTAACTAAAATAAAATTAATTATATTTTGTTGTCCAGAACATAATGATCGTATTATTGGGAATACCATATTTATTTGATAGGACGAAATCTATTGTGAAAAAATATTGAGAAATCCGGAGAATTTACTTCATTCTATAATTTCCACGACAAAAAGTGGCGATTAAATAATGCTTCTAATAAAATTACTTCATCATATGTGAAATACTTTATGCAATTTCCCAGTTGTTTCTTTTAGTGATTATTAACGGATTCATAGTTTTGAAATATAAGAAAATTTTTCCTACCTTCAATAACCTCGGGTTTTGAGAGATGGATGCGAAAGCGTCTTTCCCTTTGTGATCGTTTTTTATACTAATGGATAAATCATGTGACCCTAGACCTTCTATAAAATTGTATGGGTTGACTAGCTTGTATATTATTTTTTACCCCCATCTTTACAATCGGTTCACACCGTGTCTGAAGTTGTTCCTTTTCTTCTTTTTCCTTTTCTTTTTTTCTTCTTCTCTTATTTACAATTGGGACACTGTCTTGGTAGTTCCTTTGTTTTTTCTTTTCTCAATCAATTATTGTATTGATAAAGAATTATTACGGGACCACAAGGACTAATACCTGAGGTCGCAACCGACGGCATCTGTTGCAAGAGGTAAGACGTTCTTTTTCTCTTTCTCTCTCAGCCAGTTGTCATTGATGTGTTAGGATAAATTTCTTAGCCTCAGACCTTGGTCCTTGATTATACCTTTTTTATAGCATCCTATTAAGAAGTCGCTATAGAAAATGTATGAAACAGAAATCATCTCATAGTGAGTAAATAATAACTGTTGTATTATAAAACGATTAGGCATTTTCAATAGTTTCCGTATAAAAAAATGGCAGTATTAAATTGCAGTAAAACAGATAAATGAAACCTAACTAGAGCACGTATCTCTGCTAGTAACAATTGATCTAATGTGAACTTTGACAAAACAAAAACAAATATGAATGTAAACTGCTTTCTATACGAATGTAAACATTTGCACTAGTTTTACTTAAACCATTGTTGAAACCATTTTTCCCCGAGAAAGTATAGTCAGTATTGTGATAGAATGCCATGGTGCACTCGGTGAAAGGTCAACGATTTTTGAGGGGATAACAATTTTTTCTAATCGAGTGATGTAGTTTGTTATTGTTGTTGATGATATTGTTGTTGATGATATTGTTGCTTCGGCTGTTTCATTTTCACCTTAAGACAATGTTTTCGGTCGCATTAACAATTCTAGATGACTGACATTTATAATATATGTCACGAAAGAACTAAAATATTGCTGAAAATTATCCAGCAGTGAAAAGAACACGCGCTAAATATACATGTGTTAATGTATTTTCATATCTATCTATCTATCTATCTATCTATCTATTGTTATATCTATCTACTTCCACACACATTTTTAACAAATTATATCCATCTACCCAAGTGATTGTCTATATATCTGTCACAGTTACCCATTAAAGTTTTGCTTAATTTACTTCAACATGAGTAATTTTACCCTTATGCAGGTACATTTTTCCCCACGAAAATATATTCAGCATTGTTTTGTGTCATTGATGTATTCGAGGAATAATTACAAATATAAAAGTTTAACATATAATTGTTTGTTATTCAATTATATTCAGTTACATAATTATTATAGTTCTATAACAAAAGCTTTGTTCACGGAATTAGTGTTTTAAATAAATGTAAAATAGAAAGAAGAATACATTTTGGATAGTAATTGAAGCTGGACGGGTTTGTCGTGAGTAAACCATAAATAGAAGCCAGAAAAAATAATATGCATGATTTAATTAATGATTTTTTTAAAACTCGAAATTCGAAAGTGTGTGTGTGAATATTTAAACCCTGATTGTTAAGAAACAATGTTTTAGAAAAAAACCCTCTTTATTAACACCTATGTCATTTTAATAGTTTGATTTTTTTCTTTAGTAATAAAAAACATTACACACTTGCTTAATATTAATTATTATTCTTGTACGTCTGTAGAAGTTCATTATATGGATAAAAATATGCGACGAATAAAGCTTTCTAGGCATGAAATCCAATTTAATTCAAATGATATAAAGTAAATACATAAGAACAGAAGACGAAAAGAGAAATGAAGACGAAACGAGGAAAAATATATTTATATTTGATTTTCTTTTAAAACTCAAATAAATGAAGAATTAAAAGTAAAAAGAAGAAAAAGGCGAAAACACAGAAAAAAAATGAACATTCTTAGGAATCATCTATAAAATTCATAAGGTTTTAGAACATGAACTATGTTGCGCTATTCATATATATTTTAGAGTATCTAGTATAATGTAACACGGCATAACCACGTTGACACACCGGTTCCCGTCAGCTTACCGAAGTTAAGCTACGAGGAGCCTGTCCAGTAACAGTGAGTAACTATTTGGGAAAGGTTAGGCGCTGTATGTACCGCGCCAAGCCATGAGAAATTTTTACGTTGGTATCTGGAGGCACATTAATTCATTGAGAGAGATACAGCTCTAGTCTTAGGTAAGACATGCAGTTAACCTTGATGACGTCGGAAGCAGGATGTTGGGTGGTCATAGAGCAAGTCAACAGTTCTATGGTATAAAGTTACGTTATTCGACTGCAGCTATGCGGATGATCGAAGTACAGCAGATTGGTGCAACCAGGCGAGTCAGGTGACACTGCGCCGAGGAAAGTAATGGTTACTTACCCCATGTATTCTGCTAAGTTCAAATCAGGTGATGTGTTCAGAGGAATTGGACCAACATTGGATGGAAGCCTATGGAGAACACTAACTATGATTTCATCTACGACGTGAAAACATGTCACGACGCAAGGAATGTAAATAAACCACAAAAAGTATAAAATGCATATAAAAATAAGTCAAACACAAATAGATATGCTTACAAAAAACCTTTTTTCAAAAATAGGTAAAGATAAAAATCAAACAATAGTAGTATGTTGTCTTGAACATTAATAGGAATAAGGAAAATTTCATGAAAGAGTTAGTAAAATTATATGCAAATCCATATATGAAAAAGCTATAAAAAATAATCTTAAAAGGTTATGCTGTCTGGGAATACTTTATGCGGTCCATCACGAGAACGAAACGCAGAATATTCTGTGTAGCTTAATTGCCATATATATTTTGATAACTTACTACCTATGTATTCAGCATTCTTGAAGTAAATACTGATAATTCACGCATAAAATTATATTTTCGTATATTAATTTATGGGATTAAATGAAGTAGTTATATATATATATATATATATATATATATATATATATATATATATATATATATATATATATATATATACTAGCATTTAATCCCGGAGTTGCCCGGGTGTTTGGATGTGTATATTGAGCCAAAAGAAAAAAATGGTAGTAGGAAGACAGGTTCGAACCCGTACCGCGAAGGATGAAAAGAACGGGGAAAAACCTGACATATTTGCTGTTACGACCACCGCCAAACCGGAAGTGACCTAGGTTTAAATTAAGGCTCGACAATCAGAAGGAGATGATGAATTTCAAACATATCGGCGAAAAAAGCGACGCCCCTCCTGTAGAAAAGTGCCCAGTTGCAGAGGAAGATATTAATGATTTTAGCCAATTCTTCGATAGTTGTCGTCTGAAGTGTCAAACTTCAAAACGATACTGATCTTGGTAAAATCCTTCGCATCTGTCAAAAGTTTTAGGCAGACATGCAAACATGCATTTATATATTGGTAACTAACAATTTTCGACCCAAACCGATTAAAAAAGCTTGCCCTATCTCTGAATACCCTTTATGTAAAATTTCAAATGTTTAGACCAGAAATTGTCTGAGTAATTTGGCAGAGACCGCAGAGGTCAATTTTTTTTAAACTTTGACCCCTATTATCATCCCTTTACATTTATTGTTTGGGATCAAATATAGTTATTAGGTTAGATTCATGTCTAAGGAACCTATATTTAAAATTTCAATTGTTCATACCCAAAATTGTTGGAGGAGTTTGGTAGAGTTCTCAAAGGTCAATTCGTTGAAGTTTGGTTCCTTCAAAGCCAAATTTCTGGCCGAAAACGGATTATAAAGATTTTCCCAAATTTCAGTACCCTGTATATTAAATTTCGAGTCTGCGGACTGAAAATTGACAGAGTTATTGCGTAGGAAAATGTACAGAAAAACACAGAGACACACAGACACATTCATTATATATATATGATGATAGATAGATAGATTGTATCCAATATATAGCAATGATTGAAAAAGTATTAAAAAAAGTCTCATGCGCCACCACCGAGAATCGAAACCAAAACGTTCAGCTCACGATTTATTTTGCCTCTGCCTTCAATAACTGGGCTATGAAAACTTGTTTACTGCAAAGCTAAAAATAAAAACATGAACCAATAGCTACTAATTTTCACATTTTGCACCAATCTTTCCGAATATAAAGTTTCGCATGGATTCAAATACTTTATATATGAAATTTCATGTCTGTAGACCAAAAACTCTATGAGGAGTTCGGTAGGCAAAATTTGTTAAACAAAAATATATACGTATACATAAATATATATGGAAACAATTTTGTGGTCACTTTAAATTTTTTAATCTCCATTTCCTTGTTATTACCTTCAACATTGAAATTACTTTTATCACATCTACTGGTAATATTATTTTTATTTAATTTGTATTTTTTATCTTTATTTTTTACTTTTTTATCTTTATTTTTATTATTATTACTATTACTATAATTATCATTATTATCATTCTCATTATTATAATTGCCCTACTATTATTGGTATTACTACCACTTTTATAAGTTGTAAATGTCCCCTTACTCTTCCACCTTGCCAACTATATGTATCCTTAAACCTTTTGCATCAAGGTAAACACACTCATAGACATTGCCATCCTATCCTCTGACCGCCCCCTTATAATCATACCCAATATATCATAACAGAAGAAACTTAAAAATGTTGCCGAATATTACCTAATCAATATTAACGCCTTGCATTAACCTCCCCCCAATTTATAAGCGACTTTATATCCGCAATTTTCCGTTTAGGTTGCACCTGTCAAAAATACCACTTCATAGATAATAGACAACCCACACACCGTTAAAATTTACCACGCCGCAACAATACACCCCCAATTTAACTCTAAAACATATACCCCTTAAACTCAACACTATGTTAAAGACCATATAAAATCTTATATATCATACTATATGTAACAAGCTTCTTCTTTATTTATTATGAATTCAATAAAGCTTCCCCCAACATACTATAATTCCTCTTAATCTTTTTCGTCCCTAATGAACCTACGCTAGACGCCGCATCTCCCCCATGCTACCTAGTACCTTCTCTACTCTTCTGATGAGATGCATTAGGCTTCGAAATGCCCTGGCAAAGAGTCCCTTCTATCCCCCAAATATTGCTTGTTTCCATTGTTCAATAAATGATCCATTCTATACCTACCAATATATATTTTTGTGACTTCATTTCATACTCTTGTTGTCTTATTGTATAAGCTCCAATAATAATTGTTGAGCTTGGCATTATTCAGATAAGTCTCCTCTTGTGGAATTGAACTATCTTTCCTCCTCTTACGCATTAAGCTATATATATATATATATATATATATATATATATATATATATATATATATATATATATAAGCGAGATAAGACACAGATAAAAATTCTGATAGATATTACTTTCAGGTTGATCCTAGCCAAAAACGAAAAGCTCAATATTTAGGAATATAGCAATATATACATTTAGTTGTTAAATTTAAATTCTGAAAATCAAAATATAGACATATATATTCGAGTTAAGAATTTAATGTTTGACAAAAGAAGAAGGGGTTATATTAATTTCCTTAATCCATAGATTTTTCAATAATGGATCATATCATCAGAGGAAATAAAATGCGGTTAGCAAAATGTTCAGCTGTGAAAAGGCACATATTTTGCTTTTCAGCACAAATATTGAAAATAGTTTTTGGGTGGTGAATGATAGTTATATGAAAATAATTATTGGAAGAGGGAATTTCATACAACCTGGGCAGTTTATTAGCGAATTGAGTATAATGTACTCCGGGGTAATTTCCAAGTAGGCAGAATATTGGTCCAGGGGAGAAAGCAGTAATCGCATATAACAAAATGCATGGTTGCTGCTTATTGATACTCCGAAAGGTATACGGGGCGGCCGTATTCGTTGGTGTGTTTAAAGCGTTTTGGTATATGTAATCCAGAAAGTGTTTAGGTAGAACACTGTCGTAAATAAATTCAATGTCATTTCTCGCGGTAGCCGATTAGATACGGTCTTTGCTAATCGAGCCAGAGATCGCTCGCGTTACCGGGTTCGAATCTGCCGACTGGTGTTAATCGTGACACTTTGCACTAGAGATTCCTGAAAGGATGGCGCACTAGTTTATGTAGGTATTTAATTATTATAGTAAAAAAAAAAATCATATATATATATGTGTATATATATATATATATATTTTCCATCTAAGTAACAAGTTTTTTTACCGCTCGTAGCGTAACCGAATCGTAAACTCATTGAAACAACCTAATCTTTCTTTTATCAGTTACAAAAAAATAATAAAGTCCCCCCGACTAATTCCGCTCTTCTGATTGGATGAGCTCCTCTCATTCAAAATAACGTTATTAGCATGCTAAACGAACGCTAATGTACGATTCAAACATAGTGCCGCAATGATACCTACCTTTGCCCTATGAGTAAATTGCTAGCTTCATACATTTGTTGTAATAATCTAATATATAACTCTCACTATGTGTGTGTGTGTGTCTGTCTCAGTTTTTCAAATTGTTTCTTCTCCTGGACTTAAAAAAAATGTTCAAACTTGAGAGCAATAACACCTTGATGAGCGAAGCGCAATGGCGTCATCGTGCGCATGCGTACATCCAGTGAAAGAGAAATATATGTATTAAGATATTTCACAACGGTATAGAAGCTGTTGTCCCTTTGCACAAGTGTTCCGGTTTCAATATCCATCAGTTTCTTTTTTTTACGTTCCGATATTTTTTTTATTTTTAAATGTTATGTAATAAATACACAAAAACACTTTTATTAAAAAAATACAAAAGAATGTTTCGATTTACGTAACGAAAATATATATATGACACATCAGCTTATTTGTTACATTCCAAAAATCACTTAAATAGTTCAAGTAATGGAATTTGTATTGGATCTACTCCTAAACTAATTAACCAATCATTAAGAATATTAATTATGTGTATATGTTTCTATGTCTTTGATTCACCCCTAAACTTATTGACAGATCATTATTAATTTTTTGTTGGATATATTGGATCCCCTCCTAAACTAATTAACCGATTATTATGTATTTTAATTACGTGTATATGTTTATATTTCTGTGTATTTGATTCACTCCTAAACTAGTTAACCGATCATTATGTATTTTAATTATGTGTACACGTTTATATATTTCTATGTGTTGGATCTACTCTTAAACTATTTAGCCGATCATTATGAATTTTAATTATGTGCATATGCTTATATATTTTAATGTATTGAATTCACCCAGACTAATTACCGGATCATTATGAATTTAAAGTATGTGTATATGTTTATATAGTTGCGTGGCACTAAATCTCAGTGCCACGGTTGCTAACACTCTTCAGCATGGCCGGGTGGTGATTTGGCCATAAGCGTGGAGATACACAGAAATGCAATCCCAGAATTCCCTTTCTAGATCGGTCCTTTTTCGTCCTGATTACATGGGATTAGCACGCGTGTTTTTCTCTCTCCGTAAACAACGGGGGGGGCAACCTCCTCCCCCTCAGCACTAGTTAAATATAGTTAGTTAATAATTGTAGAACATGTAAAGTGTAAATTGTTTTTTAATATATATTTTTTCTGTAAAATTAATAGCAAATTATGTTTCATAAATATTACGATTGTGTCGTATTGTGTGTTTTATTGAGTTTGTCACGGATGACTCTATCAATCAACTAAGCGGTCCGGAGGACGAAGAAAGAAAATTCCAACCATAATGCCACCAGGGTGAAGAGGTCATCTTGAGAAAATAAAGGAGCCACACCCACATCCAACATCTCACGTATGATTTTCTTCTTGATACACAGACCCTAATGACTAGCAATCTTCACATATTCTCGAGACCGTTTCTAAGACAATTAGTTTAACACGTGAAGCCAGCCACACGGCAGTGACCGGCATATAGTGTTATAAATGGTGCATTATGGCCCGGGCATATTGACAAAGACCAATTGTCACATGATTACGTTAATTTTTTAAGAGTTCTGAAATTTTCATAGTTTTTTAAAGAAAAATTATGCTATTAGATGTCGAATATTCTGAATGTTTTATAATTTCTAAAGAAATATTATTTGACTAACTAAAATATTTTTCTGAATTCTAGATGCTTTTTAAGGAAGAATTATTCGAGTAGATTCTTTAATTGAAGATTTATTTGAAATTGGACCGTATGATAAAGGTCCCTGAAATGTTAACTGAGGAGTATTTTCGCAAAAATTGAATTAATTGTTAAGAAAAAATTTCCCCAGTCTTTAATTTTCTCAAGCTGTTTAGTTATGCAGAACTGGTCATTAATTAATATAACTCCAAGGTGTGGCGGGAGTTGATTAATTCGAAATAATCTTTCTCGGTGATCTTTTAAATAATAAACTAATTACTCTGAAAAAAGTTAATTAACGTGAAAGGTTTCTAAATTCGAAATGACCTTGATAATTGTCTATAAAAAGAACTTATCTTTAAGAATAGATTAAATAATTTTAAATGTACACTGAATTAAAAAAAACACGCTTATTAAGAAATGAAATAAAACTGGCATGCCTCTGAATCTCATTGTGAGGGTAAATTGATTCAAAATTATTTTTTTATGATTTTAAAGAAGATTGATTTTAATAATAACTAAATGCTTGGAATAAATTTCATTGTGAAAAGTGGTTTGATTCGAAATTTATGATGTTTTGAGAAATTGCTTTTTAATAATAAATAGAATTACTTTAAAAGGAAGATAAGCAACTTAAATTCGGAATTTTAAATGGTCCATTGGGAAGTAAAATTGATTTTAACGATGAACCAAATACTTGAAATAATTTTTATATGTTGGAATTAAATTTTAATGATCTTCTGTAAAGTTGTTTTGAAAATGATCTTCTGTCAAGTTGTTTGGAAAAAAAAACACACACACACACACGTCCACACCCTTTTTAAATGTACCCTGAAATTTGTGAAAAAGTTAATTATGAATTAAATAACTTGAAATTTGTTTGCATTTTGTATACAAATTCTAATTGTGACCGAGGTGCTCTGAAATAATTTTTTGAAATGTTATTTTTAAAGAAAACAAAACAAATTGTTAACAACCTATTTCATTAATTTGATGTATGTTCAGGTTTCTGAATCGTTTATTTTGGGAAACATTTTGCCCTAATGGAGTTTTCTAACTCATGAAGGTTGAGTGCCCTTCTTTAATTAATCCTTGAATAATTAATAAATATTTCGTTGTGGATGATTTCTATTGGTCTTTCGGCGGCAGACTCCTTGCTCTAACAGAATTAAAACGGATTAGAACCTCTAAAGACCGAGGTTCAACTAAATCCATATAGGTCGGCGTGATGAGGTCACGTAATCCCGACTTTTTAAAATAAATTAAATTGGTTGCCAAGGGAAGCTATCAAAATCAAGAGCCGGAGCAAGATCAGCAAAGGTACCTTCCTTCTGAAGGACAACGCTCCGGTCCACAACTCGCATGTCGCCAGATCAGAAGCACGGGCATATGGTTATGAAATTCTCCTCATCCTCCCTACTCCCCTGACCTTGTACCCTCTGACTTTCACCTCTTCCCAGCCATGAAGTTGTTTTTGAAAGGAAAGCGTTTCCAGATTATGCACTCTTGATTTCTGAAGTCACGTCGTGGTTTGAGGAACAACCTGAGGTGTTCTACAAAAGCGGTCTCCAGATCTGCATCAAACGATGGGAAAAATGCATAACTCTGGGTGGTTCCTATGTAGAGAAAGACTAATAACTGTGCCAAGTTTAGTTTCTCTACTGCTATGAGAAGTGGTTCAGGGGCATTACTTATTGCATGCCACTCGTATGTGTGGTGTATATTACCCGTCCTAGGAAAGGGAATCTTTTTTCCATATACGTGATGTAAATTTCCTGTCCTAGGGAAGGTACAATTATTTCATACAAATAATACCCGTCCATGGATAGGTAAAATATTTCCTTGCTCAAAATGGCAAATGATACATAAACATAAAACATTCCTCTATCCTAAGAATAACAGGCATGTTCAATTTTTTTCCCAGCAACGCCAGGTGGCCTTGCTAGTCTATATATATAAAAATGTAATTCTTGGTTTGTTCAAAGTGAATAAAACCATATTTCTGCGTTACCAATTTAATTGAAATTTTCAGAAAATTTATCTGTAAAGTCAAGGAATGTTTGGATGTAATTAACATAAATTAAGATCGCAGCGGCCGCCAAAACACCCCTCACACACAGAAAAATACCCCGCTCTCAGGTGGCCAGAAAGTGGGTGCTCATTCTAAGTTAAATTTACATTGAAAAGTGATCACCCACTTTTCGAAAAAGTAATTTCTTCATATCATAAAAACTTTCTTTTTGCGACGGAAACGGTTTGAAGATTCAATTTTAGTACACTGAAATCTACAATAAAATATTTAATTATATACGAACATGAAACGGGCCTTAAAGTAAAATAATACCGGATTTTTGGGGCAGATTTACCGTTTAGTTGTATAATATCCTCAATCCAGGTAATTACTAAAAGGGACTCTTAAAAGTCGTCACCTGTATCGAGCAAAAGTTTAAACCCACTGATTATATGCAAGCCTACATCGCAGTAACATATATTGAGTGAGTTCCTAACCGTATTTTGTATAGTTTTTTTAGTTAAACTCATTTTCCCAAAATTTCCCAAAACTTACCGTGTTCGATACAATCTGCCGCCATTTGTAGTTTTCAAATATACCGATAAACACTGCATGTTTTTGAACCGATTAAACATTATACATTACATAAAAACACTACAATCTTATCCAGTTAGGTAGAACATTTACTTTTCTTGCGTTTGATAACATTTATTGGTTATATATTTATTTTTTGACAACTTTTTTGTATCTGTGTTTAGTAATACAAACCCTTTTCATTTAACGTAACGTTTAGTCGGCTCGAAAAACAGTGTTTATCGGTGTATTTGAAATATACAAATGGTGGCGAACACCGTTGATCATGTTAAGTTTGAGAAAGTGAGTTAAAACTAAAAAAAATACAAAATAATGTCACAAACCCACCGATTATGTCAGCCTATGCCATGGTAACGTATATTTAGTGGGTTTTTGACACTGTATTGGATAGTTTTTAGTTTTCAACTTACTTTCCCAAACTTAACATATTCAACAGAGTCTGCAACCATTTCTGTTTTTCGAGCCGATTAAACATTTTACATTACATAAAAACACTAAACAATTATCCAGTTAGGTAGAAACGTAACTTACCTTACCTTTGCTTTCATTTATTTGTTTTTGGACAACTTTTTCGAATCTGTGTATAGTAACCCCCCCTATCACTCAAATATTAATTACTAACTCGCATTTTTGTATACAGAAAAAAAAAAAACAATTAACGTTTCAACATTTTTGCTACGTTTAGCTTTATCCACTGATTGTTGGTCGAGCCCAAGCCATGATTGACCTTAATCCCAAGGATCAGAATCCAATTCTGCAAGAGTACCATTTTTTTTCATTTTCGCCTTTTTTTATTTTTTGGAGTGGATTGCTGTACTAAGAATATAAGAAACATGCATTTTCTCCTTTTATTAGAATTTTCCATTGCACCAAATTCAGCCACAGCAACGCGTGGCAGGGTACAGATAGTTAATTATATTTTTTCAAACATAGTTGCGTTTTTTAGGTAATTCATTTATATATACTTTATTTAAACCTGGTTGATCTGCTGGATTCTCTCTGCATATTTTCTTCTGAACTCTCTCTCTCTCTCTCCCTCTCTCTCTCCTTTTCTATCTCTTGAGACCTACTTTTGCCCTATGAGCACATTGCTCACTCCATCGCTTCATACATCTGTTTCAGTAATTAATTATATTTTTTGCGAACATAATTTTTTTTAGGTAATTCATTATATATACTTTATTTAAACCTGCGTGATCTACAGAATACTCCAATTGTATATATTCTTCTCAACTCCTGTTTCGCTCGCCCGGCTTGAATAAACCTGTTAAGCTATTTTTATACTTAAGTATGTTTAGTTTTTACCACTGTCATAATAAAAAATATATAGAAATGCGAAACCTTTCTTGAGCAATTATTAAAAAATATTTTTATCGAATATCTTTTCAAGTGACTATGTTTATTTAAGTTGATATCTTATATCTTTCGTCAAACTGTTTAGATATTTACCATTTTTCTTCCATACCTCAATTGACAGACGTGCACGCGTGTTTGAAAGTTAGGATCTGGCTTTAGTCACAATTACCGAGTTTTTTTTCACTGATTCTTGAATTTACTTTAATACTATTCGTAGTAGAGTTGAACAGAAGAGGAAGACTTGAACAGCAAACAGAAGCAACACTGTTACCACTGATTTCGATCACTCTAAACAGTACATATACAGTGAGAATCCTTAACATCTAAAACTATTGTTTTTACTTTCAATTATTATTCTAATGGCCCATTTCCCTTACTTTTATTAATTCATACTGATCTCCACATTTCCTTAATCGTTTTTTTTTAAATTCAAACAGTACCTGCATGTTATAGCCCTAAACCATCACTAATTGCCAATAAAAGACAGATAATTTCATTTGGGCCACGGCCGCTAGTGTCTGCAATTGTTCAAAGACGACAGTGGCCACCAACAACAACCGTATTTTACTTTTATGCGAGGGAAGCACGCTTCCACCGGGAAAAGCCGGTTAACAGGTCCTGCTAGTTTACTATATTTATGGTCTTTATTTGTAGATTTATCAGTAATTTTATTACTTGTTATTCCTAAACAAATTCATTTTAAAATTCGTATTTTTCTTACCAGGTATTTGTATGAATTCAGATGATATTCGTTTCCTTTAACATGTGATAATTGGATTTCATAAAATTCCTATTCAGTTGCTATTCAAAGCAAAACAAGTAAAATTCCTATCCTATATCTTTTTAGTTTAACATAACTGGAAATTATTTTTTAGGAAAAATTTGACGGGGTGGGGTGACGCAATATTTCAATAAGAATTGCATATCGCACTAAATATCTAATCCAGCTGGAATTGTATTTTTTCTTAGGGGATAAAAAACGAGGTATAATACACACTTGAAAAAGTGATATCAAATTCTACATTTTGTGTTTCAGTTTTATAGACGTTCCACAACTCTATTTCTCCTAAGATCTGTGTTTCATAAGTAATTGAAGTTCTTTGACTGTTTATATCCAATTCAAAATTCATTTAGTAATTACAGTGTAGACAAGATATTTCAATTTGTAAATAAGTTAATTTTTATATAAAATTCATTAAGATAATTGCAAATTGAATTGCTTCTTCACAGAAATATAGATATATGTTTATTTCTAATTTTATTATGTTATTACTTATGAGTTGCAGCTTAAAAAAATTAACCAACACCACTTGTTTTATTTTAAAAGGTGATATTTTTGCACGTGTGTGAGAATCGTGAAACACAAGGTGCCGTTTATAAGTTTCAAGCTATTTTTTGTACAAGCATTTAAAATTGTCGTTAACTCTAGAAAATTCAGTATGTTATCGCTATACATATTAACTGATAAATTATTTTAATTTTATGTTCAAATGACACAGCTACAGCATGAAGTTTACTCTAGATTCAAAATAAAGTATTTTTCTATTCAACTGACTATACAAATAATTAGATCATTTCCTGCTGCAATCTTATCAATATCAATTAATAAGGTGCGCTCTATCATTTTGTACTGCTACTACACTTCAGACAGCTGAAATTGATTTAGAAATCCTGAGGACTTTTGTTATAAATACTTTTTCTCTTAAATTTTGCTCAACAGTGTATTAATCTTTGGATATTAGCTTGTAAAACATTCTCAACAAAAACGTAGTATAACCGACATAGCGAAAATTAACCTTACCATGTGCACATTATCAAATAAGATTGGTACACCACTGCTTCGTTGATGATTAGAACAAAAAATGCGAAGTCTTCATATTTGTTTTACATTCAAACAAGCAGACAAAGTTTCTTCCAGTAGTAATTCTAAACCTTTCAACTATAATTCGTCTTCATTCAGTTTATAATTGAGAGGCTGCAGTAACCAATGAGTAAAATATAAAATTATGAATTAAAGAATATAAAAATACCAATGAATATTTACGATAAATTTACATGAAATATTTTTGTATATAAATAATTGTACGCGGAATAAAATTAGAGAACTTCAATCATGTCATGAAATATATTCAATAACTTATTCTTCCGTCAATTTTACATTAAAACTCTATGCATATATTTCGAGAAATCTATAGTTATATTTATACGTATATTTCCCAAACGTGTAAAGTGCGATACAAATGAAAATTAAATTAAAATAATTTTTATTTCCTGAATAATGTCGCTATCGAATAATACACGCACAACATTAGAACTAGATATTACCATAAGTGGTCATAAAGCATTGTTCATGCCAATTTCACCTTCAAAAATCATATATACATTAAAACATGGTGTTATCACTTATATATGATGCCATGTATCTTTGTGATTTAATTCTTCTCGTTTTCATCCGTCATTAAAAAAAAATTATATCTTCAACGGCTTCTCTACAGGTCGTACACTATCTTTCCAATCATCGGAAATTAGTAATACAACTTAATTTGATTATTTTTCATCCGGTGATATTAGCTGAAAAGAAGCGGCGACATTGTTTAAATGGTCTGGCAATATAAACATCATCGGCTTCAATGAACGCGCACATGTTTTTACCAGCCTTGGAGGATATTGTACTTATACTTACCTCTGAGTAACGGCGTGGATCAAAAGAGACACGACGAAGACAGACATTGTATTGCACCATTGTAGTTTAAATAAAATATCGATTAAGTAATCCGGAATTAGTTTGTACAAGCTCATTTCAACGTAAACATTGCTTTACAAAACTACCTCTTATTAGAAAGTTTTTATCAGACTTCTTATGATAACACACATTTCAGTGGATGTCACCTGTATAGTAATATGTATTATATTCCAAATGAGTGGTTGTATCAATATTACGCGCTAGAAAACCCTTAAAAATCCACCCGGAAACTGAAATATATGAAATATTATTGACGACTTATATTGTGAGAGATCATTACAATAGGAGGTGTGTTTATTTTCACGATGGGCCGTCGACAATTTTTTGCCAACATTGTATCGCAGTTACATTGTAAAAAAATACCCCCTCTTTATCCACCTTTACGGCTAGGAACTGTTTATCAAAGTTCACCATAATCAATTAATTAATTAATGTAAGAATTAGTTCTGTATACAGATATGACTAAACATATTCACGCACATACACAAATACCAGACGAATATTTAAACGTTGACAGCTAAAATGAATTTCTGCGATCAGAACAAATTTATAAGACGTTTACATCTACTTATGCATTATACCGGCGGGACCATTTTGTTTTGTTGGGTTTCATTGAACAACCGATAGGGGACGCAACTTTGCAACCTAATTCAACAGTAAGCCAATTATGCATTACACAGTAAGGGGTCATTTTGTTTATTATTATTATTATTATTATTATTATTATTATTATTATTATTATTATTATTATTATTTTCCATTTGCACCCCAAACAAGGCACAGTGTGACTTTGATGTAGGGGGTTACTATCGGAGACAGTAGTTCAGGAATACTATGTAAGGAGTCGAGCAGCAAAATGCCTATTCACATTAAACTTGAACTTCTGCATGTCAGTACAGATGAAACAACAGGAACCCGGAAGGGAGTTCCAGAGTCCAACAGATCTGGGGAAGAAACTACTAGACTAGAAGCCTTTCTTACATCTAGAGATCTCTTCTCTAAGGGTAGAGCTTGTCGATTTTGTCACGGGTATTTATGTCAAGGGGGTACAAAAGCTTGTAGTTTGTCAGAGAACCAAGATTAAAATACTTGTAAAACAGACGGGTGCAACATTTCGTCGATGGGACAGTTATTGGAGCAAGGATGACAGTTCAAGACCTATCAGGTTGGTGGCTCTCTTTTGAACTATCGCCAGGAGCGAGAGACTAGTAGCAGGTGCACTAGCCCAAATGTGGCAACAATACTCCATACATGAGCGAATGGAGGCCTTGGAGAGGTACAGGATACTTTCCCGCGTTAGTAACTTTCTAGCAAGCACGGTAGAGAGAGTTCGCCCCCCCCTCTTCGGAGGAGGGTTTGGCCTTCGGGCCAAGATCAAAGTGTAGCACAAATGAATTTTTATTAATTATTATCATTTTTGTATTTTTTTATATAAATAAAAAAAAATGTTTTACAATTGGGTTTAAGTAGGAACACCCCCCCACACATAAATACAGATTTAAAAGGGTAACCATGATAAAAGATGCTGGCCGAGAGAGAAATCTTTTTAAAAAATTCCAATAGAGACGAGAAGGATCAACCAACCTCATTCTCCTTCTTTTTGAGTTGGCCTTGTGCCTAAATTTTTTGTTCATTTTCCCAATTGTATTTTTTTCCTGCGAATAATAAAATTTAATCTCTCAAAGTGTAGTATCTGTTCTGGTGTATACATCGCGTGATGCAGTGCTGTTTTGACGACACATTCTCGAGCCTAGAACACTTGACGAGCTTTTTGGGTAGCGTTCAGTCCGCACCTCCACTTTGTCTTTCTTTCTCTGCTCTCCTCCCTCGCTGTTGGGAGGGGGGCCGAGCTGATAATTTACGACCTTCCCGCGAGGCAGGGTCGGAAACACTTTCTCTCTTCCCTCCACTAACTTCCCACTGTCTCGTTCAGTTCTATTTCCCCTCTGGCCGCCTTTGGCGCTACATCTTTTTGGCGCCAAGGTTGACTCCCCACTTTGGTCGCCGTCTCCACGTCAGTCAAAACAGTGATTTTTTTCAGATTTTACCATATCCCTGACTGACCAGAGAAACCACAGGTAGGGGAAGAGAGAAAAAAGAAACAGCCCCCACCAAGGAAACGATAACTCCCCCAAAGGGCGACTCCGCAAATGGGGGAGCAACACTTAAACCAAAGAGGCGTACCGCCTACAAAACATGAAAGCAGGGGCAGAAGCCCAAAAGACTGTGCCCGAGGAGATGTTTCCCACGAGGGCACCTCCCCCAAAGAGGGAACAAATTACCAAACTGAGGAGGCACACCCACAAGATCCTCCAAATCAAGAGGCAGCAGCCCCAAAAGTCATTACCAGGAGAAAAGCTCCCCACGAGGGCAGCTCCCTCCAAAACCAAGAGGCATACCGCCCAGAAATGAATGCTGGCAAGGAGGTAGCCGACTCAAGAGACATGATGAAGAGAGATGCTCCCCCAAAGGGAAGCTCCCCAAATAATGGAGCAGTATTGGACATACCCAAGGAAAGCATAGGAGAATCAACCTCTAAAAGGAAATTTGTCTCCCAAAACACCTCCAGGACAGCGGAACTATCATCTAACCCCACAAAAGACCCTCCGCCCAAGACATCAGAGGGATCTGCATGGGGCAAAACCGCTGAAAAGAGACTCTCCTCACAGGAATATAAAGATTTGAACCTTACATATATTATATTGAGGGGAAGCCAAGCCAATACCTGGGGACTGGGAGGCGATGGAGGACAAGATCCTGTCCTTCGTCCCTCCGGATATCCGGGAAACTTGGCTCAAGAGGATGAAAAAAGAAGAGATGGCAGAACCTCTCAAGAAACTGAATATTCCAGCCAAGTATATACACCAGAGGAGCTTCGTGATATGGGAAATATTGCTCCCCAAGAAGGATGAAGCAGAAAAGTTCTCATCCACAGAACTTACATTCTCAGGTATCAATTTAGAAGAATTCGAGTACAAATATTCAATGGTCCTGCTGACCTACGCATAGACCTGCTAGGAGCATTCCTCAGTAATTTTGGAGAGATGAAACGGATGGACCCGGCACGCTCCACAAACGGTGTCTACCTGGAAAGCTATACAGTAGCAATGCGGGTCAAAAAAGAGGGCTTCCTAGGTATACCAGGAACACTATTCTTCAAGGAAGCCAACAAGACAGTGGTGATAGAGAGTCACCGCCCTCACTTTTGTTTTTTTTTCTGAAGCAGGGCCACATAGCAAAGAACTGCCTCCAAAAAGCAGTTGCAAACCAACCCGCGCCACAAGTAAACCCAGTTCCAACAGCAGGGGTGGCAACAGCTACTGAAACTAGGGAATCACCAACATCAGTAGCAGGGACAGCAACAGCAGCCACAGCAACAGCTGCAGCAGCTGAAGCCGCAAAAGCAACTGCAACAACAACAACAACAATAGTCGCAGCTGCAAAAACAGCAGTAGCAGCAACAACAACAACAACCAGACAATCAGCAACAACAATAACCGCTGCAGCAGCTAGAGCGGCAGCAACATTAACAACAGGAGCAGCAACTAGAGGAGCAGCAACGACCAACGGTCCCCACACTAATCGAGACGAGGACCAAGCGGGGAAAAGACTGCTCCTCTGAGGATGAACCAGCTAGTGAGAAGGAGAAGAACCCAACTTCACCATTCCCCGCTTCATTCGAAATGTAGAAAAACAAAAAGAAACGAAAAGGTGGCCCGCACTCCCTGTGAGCATCTACTGCCCTAAACAACAACACATCCCACTTCTACCCCAAACAACTCACTGCACCAACATCAGACACCGGACCAACACCAGACACTAGACACTGCACCAACATCAGACACTGCACAAACACCAGACACTGCACAAACACCAGACACCGCACAAATACCAGACACCACACCAACACCAGACACCACACAAATGCAGACTGAGCTATCACCCCCCCAAAAAAAAAGAGTGAACCCGGGAGGGGTAGATACCCTTCAGCTTCTCCCGCTCACGAGCATACTGCAACAGAGAGTCCCCCTTGAAATGGTTGCGAAACTGTGTTTTATAGACCCCTGTCTGTGGCAACGGATTTGCACCACCGGCAGAGAAAAAATTAAGACCTCTGCTGGATTGTCAACAGATAGAGAGAAAAGACGTTAATGTCTCCTCTAATTTCCCGGACGCCTCACTGCTAACAACTTTTGTCAGGCTTCCAGAGTCCTGCAAGACCAACTGGTGGACAATGCTGGAGGTCGTTGACGGGGCTGTTCCGGGAATTGAACTGATTAGGAAAAATGATCCCCCCCTTGACGATCTCTCAAAACAATGCAAGGGAAGGGTCCCAGTGTTGGTTCATCCGTCATTCTATAGGGGCCTTAAATTGACTTTTCCTTTGGACGTTGGCGGCATTGTGAAATATGAAAAACCTGACCACCTTGAGCATTGCATACAGTTTCGGTGTCCTTTCCCCGACCGATTTCGGAGCTGAGTGTAACACATCTTAAGGTAGGTATCATGGCTTTGAATTTGGTTAGTCTGAATGCGAGGGGCTTGAGATCATCGGGCCGGGCGGCTCGCCTCCGACACGACTTCTTGTCTCTGGGAGTGGATGCGGCTGCGATTCAGGAGACTATTTCGTTTCTTAAAAGCCGTCTGTTCCTATTTCATGTGATTCCTTTTTTTTTCTTTTTGTACTTGACTTTTGGCGAATTATTCAACTGAATGCATGCTACTTTGCGTAATGGTAGCCGTATAAGCCTTACCAGGGCATTTGGGAAAGTGCAGCTTGTTATAGAAATTATTCCGTGACAGAACATCCGCTTGCTTTGCTTCATTCTGTCCTCATGTTCACACTGTTCAGCAAGAGGAGAAAATGTATTACTCCATAAGGCATCTCTAATGTCCAATCAGTCTTTTTGAAGTATTTTGTCATTTGAAGAACGATTCCTAAACTTGATAGATAAGTGTTATGTCTGCTAATATCACAAGTCATCGTTATTCTTTAAAAATAGATAATAAAGTGATGCGTGCCGATCCTCGCGATATTTAAAGTCTGAAACGTGATATCCTGTGACTGACATGGCAGAAAGAGACACTATACGCGCATCAATAGCTCGGGAAACCGAGCATATTGTGGTGGGCATTAAAATTACCTAATACATATATTTTGTCGCCAGTATCTAAATAAAATACAGCCAAAGGCACGGTTTATCAGAGTAGACGTAGAACGGTAGAGGAAATATAAGTAACAATGTATTGCATAATCTTGAGTATATGAAGGCTTGCACACTTGATTATCTATTGTGCTTTCTAGTAAAACGGAGAATGTAAGTAATATAGACACGAAGTCTATATGCATATATATGCTTGCGACGTTACGGCAAAGCGGGATGTATTAAAGCGATTAAAGAGAATTGAGGAGTGTATTTTATTAATCTACGATCCCCACATCACGCATCTCTACTACATTCAGTATCTATTTCCTTCATTTTACCCACCACCACTTTCCACCGTGCATTTTTTTTTTTACATAATAGGAAATGTTTATGTTTGTTTAAATAAATCAAAGCTCAGCAAACAAGTGTGGTTGAACCTATTGCTTGTAATTTCTAGATCCAGCTTTAATGATATATTTATGTCTTTATTTCTACAAATAGTTGACCTTGTTATCCGCCTTTAATAACAAATTATATATTTTTTGCTTAGTATTTTAATTTAATGTTTACTCTATCTCTTTCTCAGATGGACACACAAATAAAAACAGACACACACAAACACACACTTATATATATATATATTTATATATATATATTTACATATATATAAGTGAAATTGTGTGTCTGTGTGTGTACATTTCCTTACCAAGCTACTCTGTCAATTTTTAGTGTACAGACTCGAGATTTTAAATAAGAAGTATTGAGATTTGGGAAAATCTTTTTTAATCAGTGTATGACCAAAACTCTGGTTGTGAAGGGGTCAGAGTTTTACGATCTGACCATTTATATATCTACGGAACTCTTCTGCCAATTTTGTGTCTAAATACTTGAAATTTTAGATGTAGGTTACTTGGACATGGACCAAATTTTCTAATTTATTTAAGCACAAAATAAATGTTAAAGGGTAAAAATAGAATTAAAGTTAAAACAAAGTTGACCTCTGCGGTCTCTAAAACATTACTCAGCCAGTCCTTGGTCTGAACATTTGAAAATTTAAAGAAAGTATATTCAGACATACGGCAAGCTTTTTAATCGGTTTTTGGCTGAAAATTTGGCTTCCAAGAGGGAAGAGTTTGAAGGATTTAACTTTTACGCTGTCTAGCAAACTATTCAGCTAATTTCTTATCTAAAAGTTTGAAATTATACATAAATGGTATTGAGACATGCAGCATAATTTTTTTTTTATTTTTTATAGTTTTATAAGTTTTTGGGCGAAAATCTGGCTGCCAAGAGGTCAAAGTTGCAATCTCTACCAAACTCCTCCGCTAATTTTGGGGTAACACTTGAAAAATTAGATGTAGGTTACATAGACATGAGTTAAACTTTTAAATATAGATACATATGCACATAAAGTTATGAACTGTACATGGGGCATAAGTAAAGAAGGGCTGAAGTACTAACACACACATATATATATATATATATTCATGTGTAATCACCTTTTTGTTTACCATATTCCCTCTGCTTAACTTATTTTGTTTTCAAGTAAGATCTTTGACTTGCTTGTTGTTCATCAAATACTTCTGCATGAAAAATCCGATCCCGCATTTTGATAATTTATACCCTCTGATGAGAAGAAGAGTATTTCTTCGAAACTCCGCGGATTAAGGACTATCCACTTATCTAGTGTTTCCTTTTCAGATTAAATATGTTTTTAACTCATTTCAAAGTGTTTTTTTACATATTTTATTAACTGTTTGCTCATATTATAAGCTCTACTTCCTATTTGGTTTTATCAAGCTTTTATGTCTGGCAGAGATAATTTTATAAATATTATTTTTTTAATATTTATAATTTACTTTAATTTTACCATCTTTGATCATTTTGGTAAATTCAATTGTAATTTTCATTTTAGTATAAGCTCCCATTTAGTAGAGCTTTTTATTCTCTCCAGATATGTTTGAAAAGGAACACATTCCTCTGTCTGCCAAAAATATCCCTATTCCTACCCAACAGGAATATATCCACAAATTTGTTCTCGCTTTGAACACTTTCCTAAAAATATAAGGTCGAAGGCTTATCACCATGACTTAAGCATTAAAAATAAACTTAAAGCGCCTATTTCCTCTGAAGACCAACTTCACCCTGAAATCTTAAATGAACTCCCTATCAACTCTCATAGAGAACAAAAGAAATTCGAAAGAATTGCTGCCAAATTTTATGGATTAAAAACTACTGCCCACCCCAAATACAACCCTTACCTCGAAGAGTTTGAGAATTCCATGTTGAATTTAGTCAAAAAAATTAAATTTAAGAAACAAAAACACAATTATAATCCGGTTACTCGAAAAAGAAATAATTTTGCCGAAAAAGTTAAAAAGAATAAACATATATTCGTCCCTGCTGATAAGACAAAAACTTATCATAAACTTGACTATCCTACATATAAAAAAAATTTGTATAAAGAACTTAATAAATCTTATAAAATAGTCCCTCCTAAACTTTAGATTCCATTAATTCTGAAGCTAAACATTTACTGACTTCTATGAAGATTCATAACTTCACTGAAATAAGTTCTCCGGGTACTCCTAGATTCACCCTCAAAGATCATAAACCTAATTTCTATGTCAACCCCTCCATCAGATTGATCTGCCCATCTAACTCTGACTTAGGAGCTGTAAGCAAAAATATCTTAGATAGAATCATCCCTTCCATTAAAGAAAAAGTAGGTTTTCCCTCTTTGGCTGAATTCAGATTCCGTAATTAATTGGTTTGTTTCCCTTGAAAATAAACACCTCTTTAACTTCATAACATTTGACATCCAAAATTATTATCAATCAATTTCTCCGATCCTTAAGTGGGACTCTTCTTACTGAAAGAACTTAAATACCACTTTAAACATATCCAAGGGGGTCTTTATAGAGACGATTCCCTTTTTACTAAAACAGCCAGGCCAAGAGAGTACAACAAAACTATTAAAAAATTACATAACTTCTTCAATAATTTTGGCCTTTCTATAATTATCGAACCAAACAAAAACAACTTCAAATTTTCTAGATGTTAAACTTAATCTTAACACCGAAACTCATAGCCCCTATCATAAACCTAATTTTACGCTTTTATACGTCTATAAATCTTCTATCCACCCCAACTCAATTATAAAATCTATAGAACCATCTGTCTCTATAAGAATTTCTGCTCTTTCTGCTGATACAAAAACTTTTAATCAAAATGATACTTTCTTCAATAATGCTTTATGGAACTCAGGATACAAGGAAAAGATTAAATACAACATTTATGCTCCTCCTTCAGGCCGCCTTAAATCTGTAATCACACAATATGACTCGTAAGAAACCAGTTCAAATAACAAGATGTCCCGCTATCAATAACAATGAATCAGTCTACATTTATAATCCAAACCAAAATACTAATCGCAATGCCTCTAACCCGTCTAATGGCATCAGGAGAAAGAAAAATATTTGGTTTAATCCTCCATTTAGCCTAAATGACAAAACTAATATACCTAAGGAATTCTTCCACATTGTACAAAAATCTTTCAAATACCCACACAGATATAGTTCTATTTTCAATAAAAATTCAATCCGGATTTCTTATTTAGCAATGCCTAATTTAGCACAAAGAATCTTTACATCTAATAACAAAAAAAAATTAAATCAGCTCAAAAAATCCCTTTCCCAATTAAACACAAAACTAACTGTAATTGTAATAACAAACATGTTTGCCGACTCAATAATGATTGTATCCATAAAGATGTTATATATTCTTGCACTATTACTGAGCTCCCACGCAATTCTCCCATAACAGACACTAATATTTCGTCTTCAAGTTATTCTTCTTCCCATCCTCCATCTGATATAGTTACTAATCCAATACACCATTCGAGCAGCCCTTCCATTTACAATCATACAACTAGTAATAATAATAATAATAATAATAATAATAATAATAATAATAATAACTATAATATTAATGAGAATAACAATATTTCTCCTAACAGCCACCCTAACACTAACAACACTCATTATCCCCTCCAAAATAGTCCTCATACAGACATTGTCCCACCATTTGTTGAAAACTATGAACAAAATTCAAACTATTTAACTAATACAAATCAGCAAATTAATATTAATACCAGACCTCGAGCTTTTAATAAAGTACATATATATATATCGGCGCTACTTCAACATTAATTAAGAAAAGAATATCAAACCACATTTCTTCTTTTAACAACCATAATTCTAATAATAACCCAGGAACTTCTCTAACCACTTTAATTAAAAAAATTAACTCTAACAATACTCCCTTCTCAATCAAATGGACTATCATAAAAAAGTTATGTCTCGGAAGTAGAGTGAAAAACACATCTTATTTTTCTTTTCTTAATATTATTTTTTCCTTGTACACATGTTTGCGAATTATTCCATGGATTTCTGCCTTTGGATTATTATGGACCATCTTCCTCCAATTACGGGGTGTCTTTGGGTTTTACTTGTACAAATGGAAATTCTTTTAACTTTCTTGAAGTTTTACATTTGGATTTTGCCGTCACTGGATTTTTTATCTTCCATCAGGCTATCCATTCATGTGTAATCACCTTTTTCTTTACGATATTCCCTCTGCTTAACTTATTTTGTTTTAAAGTAATATCTTAGACTTACTTGTTGTTTCATCAAATACTTCTGCATGCAAAATCCTATCCCGCATTTTGCTAATTCCTACCCTCTGATGAGAGGGAGAGTATTTCTTCGAAACTCCGCGAATTAAGGACTATCCATTTATCTAGTGTTTCCTTTTCAGATTTAATATCTTTTTAACTCATTTCAAAGCGTTTTTTAACATATTTTATAAACTGTTTGCTCATATATATATATATATATATATATATATATATATATATATATATATGTGTGTAACTGGAAAATTTATGTCTATCTATGTGTGCGTGTACGTTTCCCTACCAAATAACTCTTTTAATTTAATTTTATCTTTACATTTTAATTTTTATTTTATACTTATCCTAAATTAAACTTAATATATTTATGTTTATATCTATAATATTTATTTATTTAGTGCCGTTATATGTTGTACCTTTATTTCTATGGAGTTATCTGTTTGTTAAAACAGGACCTTTATTTTTTCAGAGAGGTTTTCTAAAACATTCCTCGCTAAACATACATATACACACGCGTGGTTTCGCGCACACAAACACACACACATCTATTAGCGTAGGTTTCTAAGTTCTGAGTTAAAACGATCGTTTAACGTTTTTTCTCTGATTACTTTGTATTATTTAACTTTTTCAAAGTCGCTGATGAATTTCCACTGACTCTATCCAACATCTTATGGTTGATTACACGCAATGAAACTACTGGAAGGTCTTTGAAATATAGAAAAATAGGGTTGACTAAATATTATATACTTATATTTTAATATATATATATATATATAATTATCTATTCATATATATAAATATATTTATAAATTATATTATGTATATATTAGTATATATTCATATATATTAACATATTTTTCTATATATATAAATATATATTTATAAATTATGTAATATTAATATATACAGGGTGACCCCCCCAAAAAAAAAACAAAAGCTCAATAGAGGAAATCTAGAAAATATGCTGTAGAACGGAGAAAAAAGGAAAATAACTAGTGTTTTGATGTGATATTTCGAATATCATAAAATAGTTATGACCAAAGTTTTATTTCATTCGGACAAAACACTAAGAAACGGGACTAATTAGAGTTGGGGCCGTTTATTTTGGGACACTCTGTATTTAGATATATAATTATATATTTTTGTATATATATAAATATACATATGTATTTATATATATATTAATATGTATATATATATATCATTATGTATTTATATATATGATTATATATTAATATAGATATAAATATATATTAATATATATTGATATATATTAATATATACATATATTGATATATATTAATATATACATTGATATATATTAATATATATATTGATATATATTAATATATATATACATTGATATACATTGATATATATATATTGATATATATTAATATCTACATATTGCTATATGTTAATATTTATATATTGATATGTATTAATATATATATATATATATTGATATATATTAATATTTATATATTTGAATATATATTAATATATATATATATTTATATATATTTATATTAATATATATATATATATATATATATATTAATATATGTTTATATATTTATTAATATGTATTTATATATATTAATATGTATTTATATATATATATTTATATATTAATATATATATATATATTTATATATTAATATATATATATATATTTATATATATATTTATATATATATATCAATATATATATTTATATATATATTAATATATATTAATATATATTCATATTTATATATATTAATATATATTCATATTTATATATATTCATATATATTCATATTTATATATATCCATATATATTCATATTTATATATATATTCATATATATTCATATTTATATATATCCATATATATTCATATTTATATATATATTCATATATATTCATTTTTATATATATTCATATATATTCATATTTATATATATAATATATATGTATATATATTCATATATATATTTATATATGTTCATATATATATATATTTATATATATTATATATATTGATATATATAAATATTTATAAAAATGTAACTCTGTTCGTTCGCAACTATTAGTCTAAAAAAACACTGGTGGGATGGCTTCCACGGTTTGGTATAATATGTTTACTATATCCATGCGTGTTTTTATATATTTCTTTTTAATTATTACATTTTACTTTATTTTTCTATGATAAATAGGTGGTTTTATTTGTACCGATAGGCCATTTTTTTTATTTAGGGACAATTATTTATTACCGCTTCCTGTCACGTGACCAGTGTTTCCAATCTAGCGGTTTTCCTGCTAGATCTGGAGATTTCGTTTGCAATCTAGCGGGGAATTCTAGAAATACACCCGCAATTTTAAATTAAAAAAATAAAGAAAAGCGCTTGAAACCATAAAATAAACTCATTCATGTAAGTAAAAAAAAGTAGCATTTATTGCCTTTGGTAACAATTATTTATTGATTATTTGTTTTGTTTTTCACCTTTTTTCGGCTAACCATTCTTAAATCTCGCTATGAAATCGATTTTTCCAAGTACATTTTAGGTGGGGGGGACATTCGAACCTCCGAAGTTTAGTTTAAAATACGATCTAAGCAACCTCGCTTTATATAGTATTTAGTCGAAAATTGTAAAAAGCAAGAAACAATAGCAAAAAAAAACTCATACCAATACAGTAGAATTTTATTATCTACCAACCTAAATAGTTTTAACGTGCTAAAACAAAGTTTTTTGTGTCTTTATTTTTCTAATTTCAAAATATGTTGCACCATTATTGTGATGTTTCATTTGCAGTATATTTCAATTCAACTTTTTTATATAAAAAGTTTGAGTTTATGATTTGTTTCTTGCAAAAAAAATACCCTCTCTGAAAAAACAGGTAAAACAAGCTGATAAAATAGGTAAGCCTTCTGGGGAGCTAACCGCTTCAATATAATTCCAGAAACATATAGTGAGAAAACACGGAACATTTTATATATTTAATATACTATATTTATAATTTTTAGGTTGGGGGGTGAATTAGCGATTTTTGAAAATTTCAGATGATAAAAGTTAAAAATCTAGCGATTTTCTGGACATTCCTTTCTCCTGATCTCGCGGTTTTTTTTAAATCTCAGTTGCCAACACTGCATCGCTACAAGGATATTACAATATCGGTAAATTTTCAATGGGTTTAATCACATGATTATTGTTAATGTAACCATGTGATTGAATTATGATTTAAATTAACCACACGTGGTCGCTTTCCTATCAAATATTCATCGAAAAATGGTAGGTGCAGACAAAATGAATGCCGACGCTCAAAGTGTATAAACATTTCGACTTTTACTTAAAAATTCACCAAAAATCAGGAAATTAACCAATTTTAATGAAAATTTCAGTATTTATAAAATAATGATAGCAGGATATAATGAACTAATTATTTTTACTTAACTCTTAGTGAAAAAGTTTTATTTTGTTTAAACAAAAATACCTTTACTAAAGTTACGGTTTTCAGTAGTAAATAAAAAACGCAAGAATTTACTTTTACTTTTTTTATATAAATAAAGCATCGTAATTTGCAACAATACAAATAAAATAATTTTTACAGGAACATTACGAAAAAAGCCCCTAAAATCCGTATTAATGAATTCGATATAACTCGAAGAAAAATGAATTTCTCGCATACTATTCTGGAAATTAAAGATGCAATTAGATTCCTATTTCAGTCACCTAAATTATTTAGGGTGAAATGAGTTTAGGAATTTATAGCCAAACCTAAATATTTTTTTGGCTTAAAAATAGCATTAATACAGTAAGTTATGTAAAATTTGCATAGAATGCTCTGCTTTACGGTTGTTGTAAAAATGGAACGGGAATTTGAATTTCGTTCCCTTTTAAATTCGGTACATTTTTACATTACGTCCAACTCATCGTTCACATTCGACACGTCAACTTTTACAGCTTTTAGGGTACGCTGGCAAGATTAGGGGTGTCTATTCCGAAAGCCGTTCTTAACATGCATATAGATTGGTGGGCGTGTCAGAAATTTCGTATCCAAGCTGATAACTACTCGAAAAATGTAAATCAAGCCCTATTTTTTTTCAATTTAAGGAGCAAGGACCAAGGTTTCATTAAAAAAAACTTTTAAAAAACAACGTGTTTTTTTAAAAAGGGTTAAGCTTCGGACTTTAAAAGTTAAATTTCTAAAAACACTACTTTTTTTTGTTTCAAATTTGAATATATTATTTATTGAACTTTTCTCTTCAATTTGTGATATATAACACTTTGGTGAGTAAATAAATTATTTACTTTTTAATAGAACTTTCAAAATGGGGCGCGTGAATTATTCGACCCCCTGTCTTTCCAAGCTGGTAACTACTCGAAAATATAAGTCAAGCCTTAATTTTTCTCAATTAAAGAGCAAAGGACAAGGTTTCATTAAAAAAACAAAAGAAAAAACAAACAACGTGGTTTTAAAAAAACTTCGAACTTTACAGGTAAATTTCTAAAAAACACTACTTTTTTGTTTCAAATTTGAATATATTATTTATTGACCTTTTCTCTTTAATTTGTGATATATAACACTTTGGTGAGTAAATTAATTATTTACTTTTTAATAGACACTTGAAAATGGGGGGGCGTGAATTAAAAAGACGTTTGTCTAAAATATATTCGGTTTATTGGAAAGAGCATAAAATTTCACATTGATCCTGAAAATATCGTAAAAATTGAGTGAATAAAATAATTTTTATAGATTTTAAAGTTTAAAAATTGAAAACTATTCAGTTCGTAAAATTCATTATTTTTTTTAAATAAAAAAATATTTCAATTACTTTTAAAATAACTTTAATAGTTTATTTTGGAACTATAAGAAAATTAACAACCCACTTTTAAAAGAGAAATTACGAGTTTTTTAATATTTTATTCGCAGTGTCGTGATAAGGGTGTCAAAAATCCCTACAAAAATTCTGATACATCTACTAGATTTTAGTGTTTAGTCGTTGTAAACGTACCCGACAACCTATAAATGTCGACATTTCCAATGAGAATGGTAAGCTGGACTTATGTAAAAAATAACAAAAATATATACCAAACTGACGTTTTTGTTTAAAAATAGAACTATTTCCCTTTCGTTATTAACTTTTTTTTAAATATTTTGTGTTTTATATACATAAAGTACAATTGTTGAATGTTACTGTTTTGATTATATTCGTTTGGGGGCACAATTAAAAAATTAAGAAGGATTAAAACGGAGTGAAATTTAAGTTTCTGTCCCATTTTTACAACAACCGTAAAACAGCACATACTCAGCAAGTTTTATCGTAATTTATAAGCATAATGTTGAAACATTAAAATCAAGATTTTATTTATTTTTCTGCATAATTAATGATGGAAGGATTTTTCTGTTTATTTACTTAATATCTGTTAAAAAAAAATTGTACATTCTCTTGAAAAAAAGAATAAAACTTTTCCCTATATTCACAAAACTATTTACAGTGTTCGTGTAAAGCATTCATCTGTTTTTTTATAATAAAAATTCCGTTTCCAAATAGACACCTTCACTGCAAAATTTCTTTAAAAAAAAGTGAAAGTTTCCTGAAAATACAAACTTTCACCTCACAATTTATGGTAAAAAAATCATTCTTTTTTTGGGGGAAAAATACCAACCTTTATTGATTAAACAAATTGCCTACAAATAATAAAAGTAAATAAACGAACAAAATGCAATTTTTTGTGAAGAATGTGTTCCATTTAAGCAAACTGAGCCACAGCAAGGCGTGGGAGGGTAGAGCTAGTATTTATATATATTCATATAAATATATATATATATATATATATTTATATTTATATAGATTTATATATATTCATATATATGTATTTAATACATATATTTATATATATTCATATATATATATCAATATATATTCATATATATATATTTATACATATATTCACATATATATGTTTCTATATATATATATATATATATATATATATGTATATATATTTCTATATTTATATATATTTATACATATATTCACACATATATATATTTATAGATATTCATATATATATATATTTATTCATTTATATATTCGTATATTTATATATTCGTATATGAATATATATATATTTATATATATTCATATATATATTTATATATATTCATATATATATATATATTTATATATATTCATACATATATATTTTAGATATTCATATATATATTTTTTCTTTAGATATTCATACATATATATTTTAGATATTCATATATATATATATTAAAATATATTCATATATATATATTTATATATATTCATATATATATATATTGATATATATTCATACATATATACTTTAGATATCTATACATATATATTTTAGATATTCATATATATATTTTTTAGATATTCATACATATATATTTTAGATATTCATATATATATTTATATATATTTATATATATTCATGTATATATATTTATATATTCATATATATATATTTATATATATATACATATATATATATATATTTATATATATTCATATATATATATATTCATATATATATATATATTTATATATATTCATATATATATATATTTATAAATATTCATATATATATTTATATATATTCATATATATATATATTTATAAATATTCATATATATATTTATATATATTCATATATATATTTATATATATTCATATGTATATATTTATATATATTCATATATATATATTTATATATATTCACATATATATATATATACTTATATATATTCATATATATATTAATAAATATATATATATTTATATATATTTATATAAAGATATATACTCATAAATAAAAATATATTTATATATATTCATATATATGTTCATAAATATATATATATTTATATATGATCATATATATATTCACAAATATATATATTTATATTCATATATATATTCATATATATATATATACATTCATATATATATTCATATATATAAATATATATATATACATTCATATATATTCATATATATATAAATATATATATACATTCATGTATATATATTTATATATATTCATATATATGTATATTTATATATATATATTCATATATATGTATATTTATATATATTCATATATATGTATATTTATATATATTCATATATATGTATATTCAAATATATATATATTCATATATATTCATATATATGTATATTTATATATATTCATATATATGTATATTTATATATATTCATATATATGTATATTTATATATATTCATATATATGTACATTCAAATATATATATATATATATTCATATATATTAATATATATTTATATATATATATTCAAATATATGCATATATATACATTTATATATATATTCATATATATATATATAAATTTATTTATATATATTCATATATATATCTATATATATATTCATATATATTCATATATATATATATTCATATATATAAATTTATTTATATATATTCATATATATATTTATATATATATTCATATATATATATTTATATATATTCATATATATATATATATTTATATATATATATTCATATATATATATTTATATATATATATTCATATATATAAGTTTATTTATATATATGCATATATATAAGTTTATTTATATATATTCATATATATATTCATTTATATATTCGTATATGTATATATTTATATATTCCTATATATATATATATTTATATATTCATATATATATTTATATATTCATATATATATATCTATATATATATTCATATATATATTTATATATATCTTCATATATATATATTTATATATATATTTATATATTCATATATATATTTATATATTCATATATATATTTATATATTCATATATATATATATATATATATATATATATATATATATTTATATATATTCATAGATATATGATGGACTCTCCGTCGATTTTCGACGTATGAGACTCCGAAAATTGAACTGAACGTCTAGAACTCAGCGTGTTCACATCCACTTAGACGTATGTGGCACTTGAGTCCTGCTAGAGACTTGTAATGGCGACCGCAGTGGTGACAGACATATAAATGCGAGAATTTAGCTCCACACTGCTCAGTATTATTTTTTGACTTGACTCTCGATTCTTTTAGTTTTTCGATTTAAAACGCTGAGAACTCCTTGATTTTTCTGTCACACATTTCTATCCACTTCCTTCTGTCTTTTGCAGTTAGTTCAATGTTGTTATATTCAATATTTAGAACCTGCAAATTAGACTTTATTTTGTCTTTGTAACGAAACCATGGTCGTCCCAGGTTTCGACGGCCTCTGTCTAATTGGCCATACAGGATTTGCTTCGGTATCCTATCATCATCCATTCGCATTACATGACCCGCCCATCGAAGCTGTGACTGGATTAAGAAGCTTTCGATGTTGCTGATTTTACAAAGTGTGAATAATTTCGCATTTCATATTTTGTCTTTCAAAGTAAAAGCGTAAATGGCACGTAGACATCTCTTATGGAAGACGTCAAGTTGCGAAATTTGTTTTCGGTACGGGGTCCAGGTCTCCGAGGCATACAAAAGTGTGGACAGTACCACAGCGTTATATACATGAATTTTTGTCTTCAGGCTTTAATCCCGAACATTCCATAATCTTGTGTGCAGCTTGCCAAAGGCGCTGCTTGCTCGGGAGATACGGTTGATAACTTCCTGGTCAAGATATGCACTTGAATCAACCACACTTCCCAAGTATGTAAACTTGTTAACATACTTCAGGTTTTTCCCATCTACCTGAATCGACATCTGAAGAAAATTGTGCACGGTTTGTTTCTGTTTAACACCCTGTACTTGTTTTGGTGTAGGTGGTGGCTGGTAGATGACTTCCGTTTTCTTTATACTGATTCTCAAGCCAAAGGCTTTACATGTAGTAGAAAACCGATTTACAAGATGTTGAGCCTCCTCCCGAGAAGTCGCGTCAAGGGCAGGTGCAAACAGCATATCTCTTATAATGGTTCTTCGGAGAAGTGTTTTCGCTTTGAAGAGTTGTTGATTAAAAATCCAACCATCTGTACGGAATTGAAAATGAACGCCAGTGTAAACATCTGCAAATTCATATTTCAGCATAACAGAGAAGTAAAAGGCGAATAGTACTGGAGCCATTACACAACCTTGTTTTGTTCCATTGGTCACATTGAAAGGCTCAGAAGAGTACCCATTGGACATCTCTGAAGCCTTCATGCCATCATGGAAGGATGTTATAACTTTGAGCATATTGTCAGGTATACCAATTTTCTTAAGGACAAATAGATATATATTTATATATATTCATATACATATATTTATATATATTCATATATATATTAATACATACATATATATATTTATATATATTCATATATATATTAATACATTCGTATATATATATATATATTCATATATATTCATACATATATTTGTATATATTCATACATATATTAATACATTCATATATATATATATTTATATATATATTCATATATATATTAATACATTCATATATATATATATATATTCATATATATTCATACATATATTTGTATATATTCATACATATATTAATACATTCATATATATATATATATTTATATATATTCATACATATATTTGAATATTCATACATATATTTGTATATATTAATACATATATTTATATATTCATATATAAATATATTTATATATATATATATTCATATATACATTTATATATATATTCACATATATATATTACATATATTCATTTAAATATATATTATATATATTCAATTATATATATATTCATATATATTCATTTAAATATATATACATTATATATATTCAATTATATATATATTCATATATATTCATTTAAATATATATACATTATATATATTCAATTATATATATATATTCATATATATTCATATATATATTTATATATATTCATATATATATATTTATATATATATTAATATATATATATATATTTATACATATTCATATATATATTTATATATATTCATATATATTTATATATATTTATATATATATATTTATATATATTCATATATAGATATTCATATATATATATATATATATGTATATATTCATATATAGATATTCATATTCATATATATATTTATATAGATATTCATATATATATTCATATATATATATTTATATATTTTCATATATATATATATATATATTCATATATTTATGCATATACATATATTTATATGTATAAATATATATATATATATTAATATATATTTATATATAATAATATATAATATAATATTAATATATATTTATATATGTACTAATATATATTTATATATAATTATATATAATAATATATTATATAATATTAATATATATTTATATATATATTAATATATATAGTTATATCTATATTAATATATATTTGTATGTAATTATATATATAATAATATATAATATACTATTTATATATATGTGCATATTAATATATATTTATATATAATTATATATATATAATATATAATATAATATTAATATATATTCATATATATGTATATATATTTATATATATTAATATGTATATTATATATATATAAATATATATATTTATATATATATTAATATATATTTATCTATTATTATATATAATAATATCTATTTTTCTAACAATATATAATATAATCTTAATATATATATGTACATAAATATATATATATTTATATATATTTTATATATATACCTATATATTAATAAGTTATGTATATACATATATATTATATGTATATAATATATTTAGATATATATATTAATTTATGTATATCTATTAATATATGTTCATGTAGCTATTAATATATATATATTATACTTATATATATATATTATAATTTTATATATATATATATATATATAAATATATATTTATATATCTATTTATATATATTTATAAATCCATTAATATATATTGATATATCTATATTAAATTTATATATATAATATATTTATATATATATATTATAATTTTATGTATATCTAATCATATATACTTCTCTACATATATTGATATATATATATATATCATATCTATTCATATTAATACATATTTATATATATATATTAATACATATTTGTATATATGTTATTATATATATTAATATATATATATATATAAATACATATTTGTGCATATGTTATTATATATATTTATATATATATATATATATATAAATACATATTTGTGCATCTGTTATTATATATATTAATATATGTATAAATACGTATTTCTGCATGTGTTATTATATATATTAATATATATATATATATAAATATTATATATCTATATATATATATATATATATATATATATATATATATATATATATATATATAGATATATATATATAAATATATATATACGTTGATATATATTCATATATTCAGTGCTGGCAAAACGAAAGTCCGCACTCGTAATGTTTTCAAAACCTTCACAGTTAAGCTAAATTTAATGTAACTGTTAAAACACTCTATAACTTATGTGGTTGCTCTTTTATTTCTGTATTTTTCTCTCTTCATATTTTTGTGTTAATTTTTATATTGTAGTGTTCACGTCAATTTAAAAAAGTAACTTTAAATTTTGGAGGAAAAAAGAAATCCGCAGTAACAAGTTAAATCCACCCTCAATTATCGCCCTTAAATCAGTTTAAAATATACACTGACAGGCAACAAAGCATCTCAACTCGTTTTTGTTGTTGTTTCAGGTTATATAACGAAATATTTTGTCCATATGCCACGATTTTCTCTTAGTTATCGTCAGGAGCTTATTAATCTCCACCTTTATGGTTTATCCAATCCGGAAATCGGCCGCAGAATGAAATGTAATGAGAAAACGGTAATAAAGACTGTGCAAAATCACCAAACACCGGCAGTGTCCGTAATGCTCCTAAATCTGGTCGTACGTGAGTTATTTGTGACAGGGAAGACAATGCTCTCAAGATCCGCAACCTAAGAATAGATTTGAAACGGCTCCCCAAATCCAGCAACAGTGCAATCTTGTTAAAAAGTTATCTCTTTCTCCTGTTTCGAACAGATAAAAGGAATTCAATTTGCGAGGATGTGTTGCGAGACGCAACCCAATGATTTCTGCAAAGAACAGAATGCGCCGTCTTTACTTCGTCAGATGCAATGAAGATTTGACTCTTCATATTGGTCAAAAGTACTTTTTAGAAACGAAAGCAAGTTCAATAAGCTTGGCAGTTATAGTAGGTAGTACGTCCGTCGGAGGAAAGACGAAGAATTGTATCCTAGGTGCTCAGTTTCAACGCTGCAAGGTGGTAGTGGTCCAGTTTTGGTGTGGAGCATTATAAGTAACGATGGACCAGCGACTATAGCTCACTTCCAAGGTCGAATTAATTCGACCAAGTACATTAATATGTTGACTGATCATTTTCTACACTACTTTGGTTAGAATTTGGATGATGATCCCATCTTCATGCAGGATAATGCTCCCATTCAGACAGCTGGCAATGTCAAGTAGTTCCTGGAAACATGATATTCCGTGTTTGGATTGGCCTGCACAATTTCCAGACTTCAATCCGATCGAAACCGTATAACATTACATAAAGCAACAGCAACGCAATGATGAAATTTCAAATTTGGAAGAAGGTTGTTCTAAAAATTAAAGAAAAGTGGGATGCCCTTTCCCCGAAGTATTGCTGCAGTCTAATTTAAGAAATTCCCAAAAGGTTGCAAGATTTAAAATTGAAGAGGGGCTATGCTACTAAATGTTAACTAATTCATTGTGTTTCTGTTGTCTTTGTGTTGAATTACTGTCCTAAATTTACAATTAAATTTCAATTTTCCATTGTTCGGATTCCTTTTCGCCTCCTCAATTTGAATTATTTTTTTTTAAATTGACGTAAACACTAGAATATTTCAATTAAAAATATAAATATTTGCCGCCTGCGTAAATATAAACAGGTAAAATTATAAGGGAATAAAAGGCCAATCACATGAGGTATAGTTTGTGTATATATATATTTAGATATTTATACATATTGATATATATATATATACATATATATTAATATATATATAAATATATGTATATTAATATATATATATTTATATATATAAATATATATATATTAATATATATATAAATATATGTATATTAATATATATATATTTATATATATAAATATATATATATTAATATATATTAATATATATATTAATATATATATATTAAAATATATATATATATATATTAATATATATATATATATATATATTAATATATATATATATATTAATATATATATATTAATATATATATATATATATATATATTAATATATATTGATTAATATAAAAAATAAAAATTGCAATAAGTTTACCAAGGTAATCAAAATGGTAAACTTAAAATATATTATAAATATTAAAGAATTAATATTTACAAGTAAAATAAACTCAGCCAGATGTAAAAGCTCAATAAAAACGAAAAGGAAATAGAGCTTATAATATGAACAAATGATTAATAAAACATGTTAAAAGACATCTTGAAAAAGAGATACAAACATATTTAATTTTAAAAAAGGAAGCACAAGATAAGTGGATAGTCGTTAATCCCCGGAGTTTCGAAGAAATACTTTTTTATATATATAACAGACGCCCCATTTCTTAAACTTGGCCATTTATTTGTTCTTCTGATCAGTTTTCTTATTTTTATTCTAGGACTTAACGTGCATATCTAAGCTGACCTAATTATCAACGCTAACTTTCGCGCTTTTTGTCAAGGTCAATTTGACCTTGCTTTTCAAATTTAAACTTTCACCGCTCATCGTTTTTTCTTTTTTTTTGGGGGGGGGTTAACGTATAATTTTTTGGATTCATCCAGCCTTGACAGACGTGTTTTAAATTTTATCTCCAGTGCTTTTCTTTTAATGATTTGGAATTCATTCCATTGGCGTTTTTTTTCCAAGGAACTCTGCCTTTTGGATTATTTTGGATCATTTGGAATTTACCCATTGGATTGAGATTTTAAATTCAACCGTTTTGGATTTACCATTTTTGGATTTTTACCCTTCACCGAATTATCAATTCATGTAAAATCTTTTTATAATTTTTGTTTTACCTCCTATTCCTCTTACCTCACCCTTTTTAACCAAGTAAGATCGGGGACTTACTTGTAGTTTTATTAAATACTTTTATATGCAAAATCACATCCTGCATTTTGCACATTCCTGCCCTCTTATGAGAAAGAAAAGTATTTCTTCGAAACTATGTGGATTAAGGACTATCAACAAATCTTGTGCTTCCTTTTTTAAAATTAAATATGTCTTTAACTCTTTTTAAAGATGTATTTAACCATGTTTTATTAATCATCTGTTCATATATATTAATATATATATATATATTAATATACATATATATTAATATATATATATATTAATATATATATATTATATATATATATAAATAAATATATTAATATACGTATATATTAATATATATATTAATATATATATATAATACTACATATATATTAATATATATATTAATATACATGTATATAATTATATAAAAATATATACATATATAAATATATATATATTAATATATATATTAATATACATATATATAAACATATATATTAATATATATTTATAAATATATATCAATATCCATATATATAAATATATATATATTAGTATATATATATTAACATATATATATACTAATATATATATATATTAATATACATATATATCAATACATAGATTAATATATATATACATCAATATATATAAATATACATATATATTAATATGTATATATTAATATATATTAATATACATATATATTGACATATATATATATTAATACTTATATATTAATATATATATATACTAATATATATATTAATATACATATATATCAATACATAGATTAACATATATATACATTAATATATATAAATATACATATATAATAATATATATAAATATAGATATATATTAATATATATATAGATATATATTAATATATATATATAAACATATATATTAATATATATATATATACTAATATATATATTAATATACAAATATATCAATACATAGATTAATATATATATATTTACATTAATATATATATATATACATATACATTAATATATATATATTAATATACATATATATATATTTATATATATATCAATAGATATATATATATATATATATTAATATACATATCTATATATTGATATATATATATCAATATCCATATATTAATATACATATATATACATATTAATATATTGATATATATATATCAATATATATATATTAATATACATATATATACATATTAATATATATATATATCAATATATATATTAATATTATTATATATATCCATATATATATCACTATATATATATCACTATATATATCAATATATATATCACTATATATATATCAATATATATATCACTATATATATATATCAATATATTTATATATCAATATATATATCAATATATATATATCAATATATATATATATATATATCAATATATATATCAATATATATATATATCAACATATATATATCAATATATATATATATATCAATATATATATATATATATCAATATATATATATCAATATATATATCAATATATATATATCAATATATTTATATAATTATATATCTTTATACATATTAAGATATATATGTTAATATATATATATATTAATATATATATATGAAGATATATATACATATTGATATATATATATATTAATATATATATATATTAATATATAAATATATTAATATATATAAATATATATATCATTTTATACATATATTTGTATATATATACTTATTGATATATATATATTAATAAATATATACTTATTAATATATATATACTTATTAATATATATATTAATAAATATATATTAATATATATATATTAATATATACATTAATATATATACATAAATATATATATACATATATACATATATATTAATATATATATATATATATTAATATATATATATTAATATATATATATATATATTAATATATATATATATTAATAAATATATATATATATTAATATATATATATATATTTATATAAGCCTGATGAATCCTACAGTGGATCAAACGCAGAATATTCGGTTTAGCTTAATCGCCATATATATTTTATAAATTACTAACTAGCTCTACCTACGTATTGAGCACTTTTGAAGTTAATACTTTAAGATTACGCATAAATCTATACTCTCGTATATTCAATTTGTGTGGGTAAATGAAGTAGATATATTAATATATATATTAATATATATATATTAAAATATATATATTAATAGAAAAATATATATATTAATATATATATTAATAATATATACTATTATATATATATATAAATACATATATATTAATATATATATATATTATATATATAATTATATATTTATAACTTAATATATATATTAATATATCTATATTAATATATATATATCTTAATATATATATTAATATATCTATATTAATATATATATATCTTAATATATATATTAATATATCTATATTAATATAAATATATATCTTAATATATATATTAATATATCTGTATTAATATATATATTAATATTATTAAATATATATATAATGATATATATATATATTTATATATATATATTAATATATATACTAATATATATATATTAATATATATATTAATCTGTATATATATTATTAAATATATAAATCTATATATATATTAATATATATTTTAATATATATATGAATATATATATATATTAATATATATATTAATATATATATATATTTATATATATTAATATATATATATATTAATATATATATTAATATATATTAATATATATATATATATTAATATATATGTATATTTTTATATATTAATATATATATATATATATTAATATATATATTAATATATATTAATATATATATATATTAATATATGTATTAACATATATAGATTTATGTATATATAGTAATATATATATATTAACATTATATAATAATATATATATTAATTTATCTGTATTAATATATATATAAAATATATATATATTAATATATATATTAACATATATATATATATATTAATGTATATGTATTTATATATATTAATATATATATATATATAATATATATATATTTTTATATATATTTATATATTTATATATATATTAATTTATATGTATTAATATATATATTCATATATATATATTAATATATATATTAATATATATATATTAATGCATATGTATAATAATATATATATATTAATATATATATATTAATATATATGTATTAATATACATATATATTAATATATGTATATATATTAATATATGTATATATATTAATATATGTATATATATATTAATATATATATATATTAATATATATATATAAATATATATATTAATATATGTATATATATATTAATATACATATCTTAATATATATATATATTAATATATATATTAATATATATATATATATATTAATGTATATGTATTAATATATATGTATTAATATATATATATATATATTAATATATATATTAATATATATGTAGTAATATTTTTATATATTAATATATATGTATTAATATTTATATTAATATATATATACAATAATATATATATATATATATCTTTATATACATATTTATATATATATATATTTATATATATATGATACATATACAGATAGTAATATATATATGAATATATATGATATATATTTATATGATATATATATATTTTATATATATATGTTAATACATATATATATATTTATATATATATTTATATATATATGTTAATATATATATGATATATATACATATATTAATATATATATAGTAATATATATATGATATATATATATGATATATAATGATATGATATATATATATCGTATATATATATCATGTATGTGATATATATATGATATTATATATATGATATATATATGATATATATATGATATATATGATATATATATCATATGTATATCATATATATATGATATATATACATACGATTTATATATATATGATATATATATGATATATATATGATATATATATATGATATATATGTATATATATATTTGATATATATGTATATATATATTTGATATGTATATGTATATATATATATGATGATTGCACCGTCTTGTCAGACAAATGCCACTCCTCAGACATTTAAAATCCATGAGCCCAAATATCTGAGGGAGTATCTATACAAATATGATGTTACAAAGTCTTAGCTTAGTACGACAGCTAAGTCTCTCTCTGTTCAAAATGTTCAGATCCAGCAACAAGCTAGAGCAAGATAGCCAGCAACAAATTAAACTGCAGACCAACTTAATGTGGGTAATGGTCTTCCGCTTCATGGTTTTTTAAATCGGAGATTTGCTTCTCGTAGAAGTTTGCCTTCATCCCGGCTTACGGGAGCCCTCTCCACCCCAATACATACACACACACACACACACACACACACACACACACACACACACACACACACACACACACACACACACACACACACACACACACAAATATACACCGGGCTAGTTGGCCGTTGACCCAGAAAAAGAGTTCATTTGCAGTTATATATATATATATATATACGGAACTGAATTTACTAGTGGAGACTTTGAAAATTATTAATTAAACATAGTATTAAACATGAGAAATCCTCCCCTCATTCACATCACCTAAACGGAAGTGCCAAGAGATCGTGGCGGAATCCTTTTGAAATAGCAAAATATATACATATTGAATCAAAACTTCATCGAAATCTATGGACGTATGCAATAATACGCAATCGATCTGTAAACAAAATACTATTTAAAAAAATCAATATGAAGCGTTCTGCGGGTAAAAAGAAACTTGAGTAGAATCCATTTATTTATTTCAATGAGCTTCGAATTCATAATAAAAAAGTAAATTATATATCAAGAGCGAAAAAGGTATATTTCTAAGCTACGATAAAGAAAGCAAGATTACTTTAGACAAAAAAGTGATGTGGAAAGGTCACAGATCTTTTGCTTTTGGGGTTCATTATCATTTGGTCTATAGCCTTTCTTTTCCTTCCCGATCTTCTCGGTTCGGACATGGTCTGTGGTGGTTCAATATTAAACGTTTCGTATACTATATCAATTGGATCTTCCTGTTCCTCAGGTTTGTCCTGTTCGTTGTCCTTCCTATTACGTTTTCTCAATTGATTTTGGTGTCTTTTGTGTATCCGTTTTGGACCTTTAATCATGTAGACCAAGTCGCCGATACGTTTATCTACGGTACCCGACTCCCAATATGACATATTATTTTTAAAACATTTAAAATATACCTGATCACCAGGTTTCAACCTTTTACGTTATGTGCGTGTCGTTTTATACACGACTGCTTGCGTTGGTATTAATTTATCAAATGGTGATTTTATTTTTCTCGCAAATATTAATTCTGCTGGCGATAATTTCGACGGTGTATTTTGGTTCTCAGTTATCCTATATATTTGCAGGAACTGTTGTAATGCTTTATCCGTCGGTGTCCGTATCGATTTTCTAAGGGCACGCTTTATCGTATCTACGAACCTTTCCGCTAATCCATTTGATCGGTGATGTAGTTATATGGTTTACTTGAAACGATTCACAAAAATCCTTGAAAACACTTGAAGTAAATTGTATTCCGTTATTTGTGACTACAATGTCTGGTACCCCAAAACGTGCAAATATTTCATGCAGAAAACTTATTGTGTTATCTGTCGTTGGGTTTTTTACCCGCTTTACTTCCAGCCATCTGGAAAAACTATCTACTATGATTAGGTAGTATTGTCCCTCGATCGGTCCAGCAAAGTGTAGATGAATCTGTGACCATGGACGGTCAGTTTTTTCCAAGGTTTATGAACTATCGGTGGTGCCTTAGCGGCTAAGGCACAACCTTTACATTTGTTTACTGTTAATGCAATATCCACATCCATATTACGCCAGTAAACATAACTCCTCATAAGTGTCTTCATCCTATTTATACCAAGGTATCCCGTATGAAAATCACGTAAGATTTTTTTTCTGCAAGCTTTTCGGTACAACCACTCTTTCACTATATAATGATACCTCATTGCATAAGGAAAATATACTTTGCGTTTTTCTGTCATTTTCCCTTAATTTTTTACTTTATATCTTTGATGATGTCGTCATTTTCAGCCTCCCTTTTTATATCGGTAAGCGTGACTGGTAATTCTCTTATTATATTCGCCACCATGTTTTTTTCCTCATAATTGGAACGTATAGCTGCAATTACTGACTCTTCAAAAGTTTCATCCCTTTTCGGTATAAGCCTTGACAATTCATCCGCATGACCTATTTTTCCTGAACGTAGATGCTTTATTTGAAAATCATAATAAAGCAAGATCGTACCCCAACGAAGTAACCGATTTGCCGTATATACTGGTAAGCCCTTTTCTGGACCGAAAATAGTCACTAGGGGCTTGTGGTCTGTATCCAGTATAAAATGTATTCCGTACAGATAACGGTGGAATTTCGTCACCGTGGAAATAATGCTTAATGCTTCCTTTTCTATTTGGGAGTAAGCCTTCTCTGACGGAATTAGGGTCCTTGAGCGTGCGCTATAGGTTTCTTCGTTCCATCTCGCATGATATGCTGTATACATGCTCCTATACCATACGAGCTCGTGTCACTCGCAACAATTATTTGTCATTTTGGGTCGTAATAAGTTAAGGATAAATCTGACGTCAAAATCTTTTTAATTTCCTCAAATGAGTCTTGACATTCTTTTGTCCATATCCATGGTGTTTCTTTCTTTAATAATTCGTTCAGCGGGGCTCTTAGGTCGTGCATGCCTTTGATAAATACTTGGTAGTAGTTCGCGAGGCCTAAGAAGCTCTGTAAAGTCGTCACGTTATGTGGTGCTGGCATGTTCCTAATTGCTATCGCTCTTTCTGGATCAGGGCGTCGACCATCTTTACTTATTATTTGTCCTAAATACTTAATTTCGTCTAGACAAAACTCACATTTGTTTTCTTTCACCTTGAATCCGTACTCGTTTATTCTTGTGAACACTTGTTTTAAATGCTCTATGTGTTCACTTATGGACGCGCTCCTTATGATTATGTCATCCAGGTATGCACAAGCACAATCTAACCCGTTCAACATTGTGCCCATCGCTTGTTACCAGGCGTAGCTTTATCGGATCCTTTTTGATTTGCCGTGCCCGAAACTTTCGCCTGGCCGAAAACAGGCAATACATTATTTTGATATACTAAAAATATTGTTGGGACCATAAAATCTGGCGCCTGTAGTCTGGGGTACAGCCGACTGACCGGTTAAGTCTTAGACAACTCTCTCTCCCATCTCCGTTACTCCTAAAAGACACTAAAATTTCCATATGATATTTAGAATTTCCAAAGAAAGGACATCTTATAAATTCATTGCCAAGCATTTTAGTAAGTTAAAATATTGACTAATTATGTTGTTTACATCTGTAATTATGCAAATTCGTTACAAAAATTTAGTAAATTTAAATTCCCATTATGTAATTTCGTAAGTCGAACTTTTTAGAATATCAATAAGAGGGTTTTATGCAAATGCAAGCAAAATATTTTTTTAAAAATGCACTCAATATTGACCCGTTTTTCAAATATATACTTGTTAAAAATATCTTGCGTGAAATAATATCTAAAATTTAAAATTTTACAGGACGCCTACATATATATATATATATATATATATATATATATATATATATATATATATATTAATCAATTTTGTACATTTATTACTGATTAAAATAAATTAACTGATTTATAAAATATTTATTAAAACACACCTTTAATCTTGTTTTCCATTTTTCTATAAATGACCAAAAATTAATTCAATACATTCAAAAAGTTTATAAAAGGTAACATTTTGTGGGTGTTTAAAAAAAATTGCAAAAATGTGTGAATACCAATCGAATCTTCGATTTGTTTCATGCGGTTTCTAAATTTTTTGTTATGTTTTCCATAACTATATTTTGAAGTACTCATTTTACTTCTTTTTTTAATATTTTCATAAATTGTATCAACATTATGGTAAATATTGATAAGCACGCTATATTTTTCGGTTGTCACAAAAATGGAACCGAACTTCTAATTTCGTTCTGGTTTACTGATTTTTTTGTTAAAAACGATAAATGCGTGAAATAAGTCAATTTTAATAGAAAAAATAAATTCAGCGAAAAAATAATTTATCGAAAAAAATATAAAAAAAACAAATAATTTAAAATAAATTTATAAATTCTATCGTTTCATGTTAATACCAATCAAAATGGCTTCATTCCCCGTTAATTTAACAAATATCAATGATTTAAAATAAATTTATAAATTCCATTTTCATGTTAATAACAATAAAAAAAATATTATTCACGTTAAAATTAAACACAAATTTTATGTTTTCGTTTAAAAAATGGGCTTTGTATTACTGTACACATAGCTTCGAAAAAGTTGTCAAAATACAAATATATAAAAAATAAATGTTATCAAAGGCAAGATAGGTTACTTTTCTACCTAACTGGATATTCGTTTAGTGTTTTTATTTAATGTAACATGTTTATTCATCTCGAAAAACATACAGTGTTTACCGATGTATCGGAAAATTAAAAATGGCGGCCGACTCTCTCTTTGACAACGTGAGTTTTTAACAGTATTTTGTCTAGTTTTTTTTATTTTTAACTCCTTTTCCCAAAAATTCTCGTTTCCTATATAAATTGTTGTTTATGTCTCGTTTCTAAAAATAAAATCACAACAGTTGTTTATTCAAAACATTGTTTTTTAGTTATCTGTGAATAAATTCAAACATTGATTGATATTAATTTTCTTATTTTCGTACGATTTCTTGGTCGCGTGTTTAATTAGAAGATTATTTTTAGCACTGGAACGAAATTAGAAGTTCCGTAGGTACCTCCAAAATTCACCATAGAATTACCCCTATATGTAACACGATGTAACTTTATTATAAATTAATATTATCAATATAACTTTTGTACCATTTAAAAGAAGAAGGACAAAATAAACTAGTAATAATTAAAAAAAAAATTCATTGTACGAAAATAATGAAATTGCGAGACAAAGGTTGTGTTTACATAATTGGCGCTTTAAAATAACGTTCCCCCGTAGTAAGCATTGAAAACATATCCGTTTAACAAATCTAGCAAAAATCAACTAATGGTCAGATTTTCGTGCAATTTTCGATGCTTATCCACTTTTGAATTGACAAAAACTTTGAAATTACAGAAGAATTGCTATCCATGGAGTCTCTCAAAGACACAGCCACTGGAAACGATTTATACAACAGTATCATTAGCAGTCTAATCAGGTCTAGGTTAAGTCTGGATAAACTGGCAAGTATTACAACTGATGGCGCTCCTTCACTCAGAGGCAAACAGTGTGGCCTTGTGACCTTGATGAATAAAAAAAATCAAAGATTTTCCATCGCACATTGTGTTGTCTTTTTACTGCATCATACATCAAGAAAGCCTCTGTAAATCATCTTTGAAACTCAAACATGTTATGGATCCAGTAGTGCGTGGAGTGAACTTAAGAGCACAGGGACTGAAACACAGGCAGTTCCAATGTTTCTTGTAAGATATAAAGGCAGATTTTACTGATGTGCTGTATCACACAAATATCCGATGGTTAAGTATGGGGGAAGTACTGAAGAGAGTATGGGACGTTAAAGCAGAGGTTGTCATGTTTTTTTTAATATGAAAGAAATTCCTTGTGACTTTTTAAAAGAAATGGAGTGTGACGAATAGGTTTGTGATTTTGCATTTACTGTAGACATATTGCAAAAGCTGAGTGAGTTAAATACAAAACTACAACGCAAAAGTGTATTTGCTCATGAATTGTATGTGGAAGTGAAAGCGTTTCAATTGAAACTTAAATTTTTTGCCAAGCAGCTTAAAGAGCAAAACTTTGTTCATTTTCCTCTGTTGAAAACATGAGATGTTACACAAGCATTATCAGACAAATACAGTTCCCACTTGATGGCTCTACAAGAGGAATTTATCAGAAGATTTGCTGATTTCAAGGCAATTGAAGGACAGTTTGATTTGCTCAGCTCACCTTTTGCATGTGACGTTGAAACAGCTGCCGAAGAACCACAGGTAGATCTTATTGATTTGCAAGCCGACAACTCTTTAAAAAGACTCTTTGAAAATAAACCACCAGTCGAATTTTATGCATCTCTTCACCCAGAAAAGTTTAAAAATCTGAAAAAGCTTGCAAGGAAGATGTTTGTATTATTTGCTTCAACTTACATATGTGAGCAGAGGTTTTTCATATTGAAAATTAACAAGTCACAGAACAGATCACTTCTCACCAATCTTCAGTCAGTGTTAAGAATCAGTACAAGCAACTTGACACCTAATTTCAACAAACTGCTAAATGATTGCAGTCAGTTGCATCATTCTCACTGAGTCATTTTGATCCTTCCGTTGCGCAGTTGCTGAGCTATTTTGTTTTTCAAATAAATATATTTCATATGAAATTTCTGTTTTAAAATATCAATACAAATATGTTTTCCTTTTTAAATTGAGTTACTTTATTTTTAACTAAATATGCTTCATGTGACGTTTCTTTTTTAATATAGAAATTATTTTTTGTCGTTATAGTTACTTTATATGTGTATCTTTTAAAGATTTTATTCTAAAATATTAATTAATAAAATATTTTTAATCTCTTTAAATAGCGTAACTTAAGAATTGCTTTTATTCTTCAAACAAGGTTATTTGTTTTTCAAATGTGTTTTATGTGAAGCTCATACTTAAAAATACATATTAATAAAATTGTTTTCTTTTAAGTTTAAAGTTACTGTATCTTTCAAATAAATGTGTTTATGGGAATCTTTTATTGTACTTTAAAATGCTAATAAATGAAAATTAATTATATTTTTTTCTCTGGAATCCTTTTATTTTGTCTTTTTTAAATATCAATTATATTGGAAAATATACTATGCGGCCCAGTAAAATTTAGAATTTTTTAATGCGGCCGTTGTACTGAAAAGTTTGCCCACCCCTGATCTAGGAGAAAGAAAAACTCTGATAAATTCTTCAAGTTTCTAATTTCAATAGTAACTAAAGCTGACCAAGAAAGTCAACATATATAATCCCTAAATACTGTTTTCCATATAATATTACGTGCCATTATATCATGATATATCGTGTTACGTGTTCTGGCTATTTTTAGATGTAAACATTTTGATTAAAAAAATAGTTTATTGATGTTCAGATTTTATTTTATTCTAGATTTATTTAATGGGATACATATTAAAGGTATATTTTCCTGAGTCTATGTATACTTGAGTTATATTAAAAATTGACATTAGTATAACACGCGCATATGAGTATGACAATACATATTGCTCAACATTTTTCTCCTTGTCCTTTTCTTTATTTGCATATGTATTGGAAAGGAAAATAGAGACTCGGACAAAAAAGCCAGATTGATTTTCTAGTAAAAAATAATCTTGATAAAATCGTGTTTTATTTTAACTTTACTATCAAATTGATTATTTTCTCTAGTAAAGCAAGAGATTGTGTGTTCAACGGAATGATTTAAGATAAAAATAAATTTCAAATAACTTTTATTCTTGGCCATTCTCTGTTTGTAACGCGAAAGGGCTGTGAGCCATTACATGGCCAATATTGCTTTGGATCGTGGACAGCCGCCAATCGCATTGTTTACGCTACACAGTAACAAGTGATGCGTTGCTCTTAATATGATATCATGCTCATGGTTTTAGGCCATACATCGTGGCTTGCATCGCGTCAGAATAAAAAGAAAATAAAGTTTTAATTATGAGAGAATATGCGAATCCATTATTACAACGTTCTCTTGGCGAAAGCCGATTTCAACACATACTTAATTTACGTACTTCCTGCTAACACACGTGCGCGTATATAAAAGATCATAAGTATATATATGCGCTTCTTACATAGGAATGAATCAATATATGCGACAATTGTTCCTTCTCACTACATTTCTACTAAAATGTAAACCTACAGTACTATTATAAGACGTTGCAATTCAAGCAGGTCAAAACCCAAAAATGAGACATCAGGTATGTCGGTATACGTATTTTTGAATCCGCGCATGTCGATAGGAATGTTTTTTTTTAAACAAATCAGAAAAGTTAGATAAAGTAGTTCCGTAAATATGAATGCAATAAAATTGAGTAAAAGTTATATATATATATATATATATATATATATATATATATATATATATATATATATATAAAGCTGAATGTCTGTGTCTGGTCACGAATAGGCTCCTATATGGTTGACTATTATGGAAAACTGATCACATATACTGATAGAAAATGTATCGAGACACAGAAATTGGTATGTTTGATCTGGCATAATGATGATTGATTAAAATTGTGGAGTCTGCGTACGCGCCTGGTCCACAAAGTATGGAAATAAAAAAAATAAAAAATAAAAAAAAAACTATTACAAGTGTTTTTGATATATATTTACATAATAATACTTTGAAAGGTATGTTTTAACTTAAATAGGGATGGTATAAAATTGTGGGATCTGCGTTCGCGCCTGGCCTCCAAAGAATGGAAATAGGCACAAACTGTAATAAAGACTTTTCATATCTATCTGCGTAAGTATACTTTGATAATTATGTTTCAATTTGAAGAAATATGGTATAATAAAATAATGGGGGGTTCGTTCGCGCCTGACATCCATAGAATGGAAATATTGCACAAAGTTTAACAAGGTGTTTTAATATAGATCCACAGAATAGTGTGATAAGTGTTTCAGTGTGAACAGGTATGGTATAATAAATTATGGGGTTTATCTATTTTACTTTCATCATATTTTGCTTTGGTTTTGATACCCCCAAATTCGAACCTATCTCTTTACAACCGTTCCTTTTCATAACTTATCATACTTTCATAAATCAGAATCCATTTTTGTAGACTGTTTTTAAACCCAGTCAACGACGGGTACTTTTGCTAGTATGTATATATATATATATATATATATATATTAATAGTTTATCCTGGTAGTGCTTTTCGTCTTTCCAAGATATTATCTAGTAGTATATGTGTATATTTGCTGTAAGGAAGGCATGCAGGTTTATTTTTATAGTAGCAGCAGCAAAGGTGTGCGAGGCTATGAGTGTGGAAGAAGGGATGCCGAGTTTTGTGGTCAGTACTAGGTCACGTAACTTTGTTGCAGCAAGCATTTCAATGCGATTGGGCTAGATTAGAATGTTATTTTGTTGGAGGCAACATTTTAGTGTATATGGCTTCAAGTATTTTCAACTTCTTGTCGTCGGTTTCTTGGTGTATTATTAGTGTGTTGCTGACTAGAATTGTAATCTGTTTGTAAAGTTGTAATATATCGCTGGATTCTGTATGATGCATATTAAGGCGACGTGATAGGGTGATGGTTGTGTAACTAACGTAACTATTAGTTTTATTGTTGTAATGCACTGTCCCAATAAGCATTTGAGCTTATAAATGAGGTTGGTTTGTTTTTGTGTAGTAGGGGAGACAGTATATTTTAACTACTAGATTTTGGATTCAAATTATTCATGATTTATAATATATGATCGATCGAATATTATTGTTGTCCGTTGGAGAGACGTATCGATGTATAATATGCTTATGATTTTTTTCTAATTTAAAGATCAGTTTCACGTGGTTATAAATAGATATAATAGAATACGTTAGACGTATTAATATTTTGATGTTGTGAGGTATTACTATTTGCGGCAGTGTGTTTAATGCTGGAGGGTAGATTTTATTTGCGGCTCGACTATATAGTTTGAAAATCTGTAATTATAATAATGTAATAAGGACTAGCGTGATATGTTTTTAAGCGAAACTGGCATTGGACCGACTTCCCTAGATGAGTTCGCAATTAAAGGATGTTCTTACTTAACCTCTAAATCCGACCCCCAAGATCGCCATGAGCATGACGTATTTGCCTACATTAAAGACGACTATTCATGTGGTAGTGACATCTCTAGATCCTAATTTACCTTACATGTACTTCCGGGTTATACGTGCTCACACTACTGCGTTTATATTTGCACTCTATCGCCCCCACAACCGTGGAATTACTATATGAGAAAATTGACCATGTCCTGTCTGCGTACCCCTCAGCTAATATTCACGTCTGTGGGGACTTCAATGTTCACAATGTGGAATGGTTAATCCATTCACCCAAGACTGTTGACGAAGGGAGGTTTTGCCACGATTTCTCGATTACTTATGACCTCACTATGATTATCCAAGAACTCACCCGCGTTCCCGACACTGATGGTTAGTATGCAAGTCTCCTAGACCTCTTTCTCACAACTTGCCCTGAGCTATGCTTATCTTCCGTTCAGTCTCTACTGGGATCTTTCGACCACTCAGTTAATATAAAAACGAAATGTAATAGGTCCCCAGACATACCTCTCCATCGTACAGTATATCGACACTCTACTGACTGGGATAGCTTCCGTACATTTATATCAGATCTACCTCTGCTTGCTCTGTTTAAAAATGATGTGTCCTTTACAGTATCAAACCTGACGGAATGGTTAACTGTAGGTATAGACAGTTTCATACCCTTGAAAAAGTTCCAGCAAAAACCTAACAGCCAGCCGTGGTTCTTCCGGAAATGCGCTGCTGCCATTGCGCACAAAAATAACTTTTTTCATTGCTTCCAACGTAATATATGTACTGAGAATAAAGCCGCTTTCAGGACCGCCAGCTTCCACTGTAAAAAAATAAAAAGAAGGCGATTGAGTTGTATGCTCAGTCCGTCAACTCCAGGGTAGCTAAGCAGCGGCTTGGTTCCAATCAGTTTTGGCAAATAGAAAACAGAATCCTCAACAGAAGTGTGTGCTCTATCCCAGCTATCGTCAATTTGACCTGAGGTAATTTCGTCAACATCAGATAAAGCCAATCTTTTTGCCAAGAACTTTGCAGCTAATTCTACCCTTTATGACCCAGGCCACTAACCCCCCAGTATTTCTTTGTACATTAGAAAAAATGCTATGCGACATACAAATATATGTGCATGATGCTGCCAAGCTAATCTAAAACCTTGATTCCAGTAAGGCAACTGGTCCTGACGGCATTCCAATTATAGTGCTCAAAAGGCTTCAACCAGAACTAGCGCCCATACTTAAAAAACTGTTAAAGTTATTTAAGAGTTATCATAAGGATAAATGCTTTCCAATACCTTGAAAAATCTCATCAGTATGCCCTGTATTTAAGAATTCAGGTGATCTCTCATCTCTCTCTCAGTACAAACCAATAAGTCCCTTATGCCTCATGAATATATGCTAAATAAAGAAGTAGTCAACCATCTCAGCAAAAATAACCTTCTCATAGGATTGGCAAATCCCTCGAATTTCAAGGGCAATTGCTCTTGACATATCAAAGGCCTTTGATACGGTATGGCATAAAGGTCTACTTCACAAGATCTCAAGTCATGGTATAGCTGGAAATGTCTTCTCAACTATTAAATCATTTCTCTCTGATAGCTTATTAAGAGTAGTAGTTGTTAGCCAGAGATCAGAAGCTCTCAATATTAATACTGGAATCCGTCAGGGGTCAATTCTGGGTCAAACTCTCTTCCGAGTCTAAACCAATGATCTTCCAAGCCACATCCTTAGATCATTCGTAGACATTTATGCTGACGACACAACAATCTATGGTAGAACTTCGAAGACCGTAAACGACCATGTTCTCTCGGACTCTTTCTCCTCTGATCTTGAGCAAGTGGTACAATGGAGAAAAAGTGGCTGGTTACTTTTAATGCATCTAAAACAAAGCTTCTATTCTTACATCATCAACGCTCTGCTGCCCAGCTGCCATCAATCGAAATGAATGGCTCTCGTCTTATGGAGGCTCTCGTCTTATGGATTTAAAATGAAACACGTATATCAAATCCATTGCCAAAATCGCTGGAAAAATGGCGAGATCCTTCTACCGCTTCAGTAGATATCTCACTCCTGATGCAATTCTCTACCTATAGAAAAGTCAGGTACGGCCAACGATGGAGTACTTATGCCTCATCTGGGCAAGAGTTGCTAGAAGCAGCTTATCCTGTCTTGAAAGAGTTCAAAATAGACTTCGTAGTATAGTGGGGGATGCCTTTTTCTCTTCCCTGCAACCTCTTTCCCACAGAAGAGACGTAGCGATCCTGTCCCTGCTTTATCGTTATTTTCATGTCAGGTACTCATATGAACTTCAATCTATGGTCCCCCCCTTGTCAGACTTTCACGAAAAACACTCGTCTAGCTAGAAACACTATCAACAATTTCCCACACTCTTTATCTGTGCCTACACCTAAACGTAGATTCCATGAACAGGACTTCTTTCTTATAACTGCTCGTCTGTGGAACTCTATTCTGTTTGCCTGCTTTCAAGCTGACTACAATCTGATTGTCTTCAAGTCCAACGTGAACAAGTTCTTATTGAACCGTCCCCCTAACTAATCCAAGTTATAAAATTCCCACTAATGTTTACTACGCTAAACTCACAATGACAAATGTATACCCATTAACCCTTATCCTCGAGTGACCCCTGAGCTTTGATAAGTGGTGACCCTCATGTAAAAAAAAAGTGTTTGTTTTTTTTTATAAGAGGAGATTAGGTTGGCGCGGTTAAGAAGTATTTTGATGATGGCTGTTTTGTAACTGTGAGTGCATCCGTTCTTAAACTTTTAAAACATTTAGAAGGCAAGTGCGGTTTGTGGTTAAAGGTGTTGAATGTGTTGTTGCATGTATATATGTCGAGGCAAGGAATTTTGTTATTAACATTTAGTTTTATGGTAGATTTGAGTGTGGAGATATTTTGGAAATGATCTTTAATTTAGTATTTGTTCGTTGTTATCGGCTAGAATGAGTATATCATTGATATACCGTTTATATATAGAAGGTCTACTTGTGTTATCAGATGGTCAGTTTTCGGGGCCACTCATATAAACTTAATGAAAATTGGTCCGAAGTGGAACCCATTAAAATGTCATCTATTTGGGTGTAGATGGCATCTTAATAGTTGTAAATGTGTACATCGGTAGTACAAACTTTGTTAATTTCAAGAGGAGGGAGAGACAGGTTGTGTTATATATTGTCTAGGATGTTTATTTTTGAAAGGTAAGTAAGTGAAGAATTTTTCTATGTCGAGAGCGTCGATGATTCCGTAATCAGCTTGTTGTCAGGTTAGGATTTGGAGTAGTTCTCATGTGGATTCGGTATTGTATTTACTGAATAAATATGAGCTGATAAAGTTATTGAAAACTTTACTTAGGGAATGCATTAGAGGTTCATACTTGTGATATATTGGACAGTTGGGTTTATGTAATTTAATGGTTATATATAAATATCCAGTTTTGTAGTCTCTGATATTAGATGACGCTCGCAAAGCAGTTCTCATCAACAATAACCTACTGACACATGGAGTGGACATTACCACATTACAAAAGACCCGGCATATGGAGACGGGATCACTCACAGAGAAAGATTACACCTTCATCAGACATGGCAAAGCGGCTGTCAAAGTCAGGCGGCATGGCGTTTGTTTCGGGAGCATGAATAAACATAGTCAAACGCTCATTGAACTGTGCATTCTTCACAACCTATTCATTACTAACAGCTTATTTCTGTTGACACGGCTGCTCAAAGCGTTAACACCAACTGGATCTGATCTTCACGCGGCGTTCGCAGCTGAGGAATATTCTCTCCATACGCTCCTACTACAGCCCCGATTGTTACGCCGATAACGCCTTAATGTGTAGTATAATTCAGATTGAACTCAAGAAGTGCATCGATCTCGACAACCAGGAAAACCAGGAATCAACCCGTCTGACCAAAGATACTACTGTGTGGGGTTGCTTATCAAAATACTGATTGTGAGCATAGAGACCATCCCACCGCATGAAAATAGTGAGCGGAGGTGAAAACTGATCCGCAATGTTATTCACACCACATCTATTTCAGTATTCGCGAGGAACGAGAGCAGGAGCCATGTTTGGTTCGACACATTCATTTTAGCTGACTTCTTTGCTGGAACAACTCAGCCGCAAGAAATAGCCAATGAATCCACACTGCAAACCATCCGTGTAGACCACCATAAAGTCCAGCATACTGTCAAGAATTATGTCAACCGATACTGGACCAAAGTTTTGTCAGGACATGACGTTGGCACTGATAAAATCGGGCGCCTCTATGATAGCGTCAAGAAGACACTTGGACCAACGTACCACAGAACAGTTCTACTAAAGTCAATTAGTAATGAGTCAATCATCGACATGAACAAGCATATGGACACATGAGTGAAGCACGACTACAGAAGATAGAATACCATCTCCGACACATTCCTAGAGTTCAGCTTTTTCACGTAATATAGGAACTGCCAACACTTAACGAACTCGCCGAGGCCATTGATAGATTGGCCAAAAAAACACACACACAAAGTCTGAACGGCATTCCATCCGAAGTGATCAGAAGCGGTAAAAGCTCACTCCTTCAGCAGATCTATAAATTACGCTGACAGTGCCGTGAGAGGGCGAAGTACAACAAAATGAGAGTGCAACATCATTACACTCCAAGAACAAAGGCGACCGTGTTGGCTGCAACAATTATACTGTTAGGCGTCGTAGGTAAGCTCGTCGAAATAACCCCAGAAGCTTCCTAGTACGGTTCATCCAGAGGCACAGTGCGATTTCGGGGTAAAACGTGCACGGCTGTCATAGTCCTCTGTCTTAGCATAAGTCGAGGCAACTATTCAAAAGTTAGAAAGAATAAAAAAACAATGAATTAATAAACAAGAAAAGTTTATTTTATTTAATGAAATATACATACATATACATATATATACACACATATATATATGGGCATACACATGTACATACATATATTTACACTTATATGTACATATACCTACTTATATATCTATACACGTACATGCATATATACGAATTAATATATATATATGCACACAAATATACAAACATATAAATTATACATATACATGTATGTATACATATATATATATATATACATATATATACACACACACACACTTCTATAAATTTTTGTTTAGTGTATTGATATTTATATTAAAACCCCATTTTTCTATATATTAGTATTTATTTGCTTTCCACCAAAGCAAAATGTGACACAAGGTCGTTTTTAATGTGGAGTTAAACAAGGTCTCCGAAAAAAAAATAAAAAGAGGCACTCTGATTGAGAAAAAAAAATAACAATTGCCCCAGTGTAGAGGGTTCCCTCTCCATTAACCGAGACAAATTACCTTAAGTGCAGCATCAGAACATATATCATATATTACACTTTGATCCCGGCCCGAAGGCCAAGAAAAATACAAAAAAGGTAAGCCTTTTTTCTATTAGTATTATTTGCTTCTCCACAAAAATAAAATGTGACACGTGGTCGTTTTTAATGTGGGGTTAAACCAGCTCCTCGAAATAAAAGGCAAAATGGGCACTCTGGTTGGGACCAAAAATAATAATTGTTTCAGTATAGAGGGTTTCCCTTCCATCGACTGAGACAAATTACTTTAAGTGTAGCATTACAATTTGAGATATTAAATCTCTTATTCAGGCTAAAATCACAATATAAGTTAAACTGAATAAAAAACTTAGGCACAATGCCAACTCTAAAGGGGGGAAAATTGGGTGTCGTTGGTCATCCTTGGCATTCCAGAACTAAACTAAAGTTTCTGTTAGCTAGTATCTTCTTCCACCACATTACCGCATTCAGGCTTTCGTACTGGGGGACATCATATTTAGGGCACAATTGGTTAAAACATGTGTTGTTTACGCGTAAAAGCAAAAAAGCTAACAATATTGGTACAATAGCTCATTTGTGTGGAGGGCGAGGGAAGAAAAATACAAAAGTGTTTAATGGAATACTCCCAGCCCCTTCTAGTTGATAGACCGCCCGTTCTGCTCTGGTTTATAAAGGAACCTGAGTTCCAGCGGGACAGTCTCTAAGTGAAGGTGCCCTCTAGATGGGACGAAATGGAGAAAATAAAAATTCTTGGGGGTGGGGGTGTTAGTGATTAATTTCTTTCTCTCCAAGATTGTTGAAATTTAGAGTGAGGGTGAAAACAAAAATTGCAGATATGAGGAGATGGAGATCTTGTAGGCTTCCTAGTTGGGGAGAGATGGTGCATTCACTCGACTAGCTAAGAGGCACATCACGGAATTGCGTATTCCACACTAGGCAGGGAACACGTATTCAAATTTTCGTACACACACATTTGCTACATGTTTCCATTTTCTGTCAAGTGCTGCCCGATGCAGTCTTTTTCTATCACATTTGATCTTCACCCGATCAGGTCCTGATTAAAAATACAACACCTCCCGGCCACCTTGTAGTCGCGACTACCAACTCACCATTCTCGCCACGGCCAGGATCTTAATGTAGACGATTTGTCTTTCCCTGTCCCACGGTGGTCTCATGTTGTCAACGACATTGGATACGGTAATTGGGCGATGATGCTCGGGATCGTTGCGAGCCGTCACCTCGTTGACATACGACCCATCCCGGCGGCGTTCGCGGCAATCAAAGAAAGCGTGATCAGTCGTTTCTATGGCCGTTGTTCCGCAATGAAGACAAGCAGGCGACTCCAAAAAAAAAAAAGCAGGAACGGCATTGTATGTTGTTGAGTGGAAGTGCATTTCGGGCCAATTGCCACGTCAGAGAGAACTGCGAATTGTTCAGATAACTCGAACCTGATGCCCAACTCCACGCAGAGCGGATCTCACTCTGCTGCCAACCCAAACGCGCGTAAAGCAGGTCGTCGGTGGCCCCCTCACTAGATCCCTGTAAAGATCACTACTGGTAGCAGTCACAAGGTTGCTGGACCTTGATAGTCATTTTAGCGTGGCTTGGCACTCTTTTTAGAAAGGCAGATTTTCACTGCGGCCTACTACGGCTCTCGACAGAAAGCCAAGAAAAATAGAAAAAAAGGCAAGCTTGTCTTCTATTCATTTAAAAAGAAAATACAAACTTCTTATATATGTATCGTGAAATTCCATTCACTAGAAAAATCTAGCTAATTTACATATTATTTTAAACATTTATTTTAATCGATTCCCTATTCATTCTTTTCGGTTCTCTTATTAAATGAGGACCGTTAGTAAACTATTACGTGCAATTATATACATGCAAATATTCTACATGATTTATACTTGCGTAATATTTACGTAAAGTTTTATAGTAAACAAAAACCTCTTTCCATACATATTTATGTATGTGTATATGTTTTTGTTTAACCAATTGTGCCTACAAAACTCCTTCTACAGATTTTGGTCTACGGACGTGAAACTTCATATATAAGGTATTTAAACGCATGTAAAACATTATATTTGGGATTTTAACCTAGGGGAATCGCTATAAACGTGTAAAAAAATTTAAAAATTAGATTAGTCAAGTGAAGGTCGAACCCTAGAATTACGAATATGCATGCACAGGGTAGTAGATATTGGTTGTCTTCATAGCTCAGTCATTAACGGCAGAGGAAAAATAAATCGTAAGCTAAACGTTTTGACTTCGATTTTCGGTGGTGGCGCACGAGTCATTTTTGTTTAATTAAAATAGTATAATATAATAACAAAAAATACGAAATCTGCATTAATCAAAATATCATATTTAAGCGGATTTTACGACCGGACAACGTCGGGCGCCCTGCTATTATATATGTAAATGTATACATATGCATATATCCTTATATATATATATATATATATATATATATATATATATTATATACATATATATATATATATTTATATATATATACATCTATATTTTTATAAAGTAATAGGGTTCGTGTGTTTCTGTCTGTGTGTACAGCTCTCCATCATCAACGAAATATAAAGGAGGTAAGAGGGTAGATCTCTCCTGGTAGAGAAACATTAGAACCCATTTTAGGATGTTTCTGTTATAGGAGACATAAGAATCTATGCCTAATTTCTTTATATACTATTCTACAAACCACCCCCATATCGAATGACTTATGCTCATTTGCATATCACATTATATTAAATCTCTTTAACTAATTACCTCGACCTTATTACATATTTGAAATATTCTAATCATTTCAACTGTACTATTTACAAAATCTATTTAACATTTAATTATTTAATATATTTTCATTTAATTTTATATTCGATTTATTTCACTTTACGTATATTATCAAAACAATTCATTGGCGAGGAAAGCTTTATGTTTTGGGATTGTATTGAAAATGTAATGGAAATTTCAATTTCGTTCCGTTTTAATCTTTTATATTTTACTTGCCAATATAATTGAAAGAATACAATTCAACTATCGTAATTTTATATAAATAAACAAAAACAAATATTTTAAAATAAAACTTTATTAAAAAAGAAATAATTTTATTTTTAAATGAAAAAAATCAATTTAGTAAAATAATTGTATTAAACACCCCCAGCCTTGTCAGCAAACCTGTAAACCTATAAAAGTTAGCATTTCGAATGTAAACAGTGATTTTTCGATTTTGTTAGCGCTTGCCGCAATTAAAGACAATTAAAACGGAACTAACTTTATTTTCATTCTATTTTTTAAACAACCCCCAAAACATAACGCTCTCTTCCAGTTATAGCCAATTTTTTTTAATTAAATAAAACAGGTCAAAATAAACAGATAAGCGCATTTTCTTTTACATTTTTCTTACAACCATTGTCATTTAACCAACTGCAGGATACCGTTACTTTTGTGGGGTTGTTTTGAAAATGGCACGGAGATTATAATTTCGTTCCAATTTAATCTTTTTGGTCGAGCCTATTTCGAAAGCCTGTCTTATCATAGATTTGAACTACAAATAATTTATTACATTTTGATTATTACTATCTTAAGACTTAAAGCTTATATTTATTTCATTTTTCTATTTATATATTGAATTAGTTATTTCCAGTCTTATTTAAACTTAGTGCTTTCTTTAAACCGGATGAACCTTTTATAAAAATATGAGTTTAACGTAAAGAACACGAACAAGGTTTTATTCAACTGAATTTCTTCCAGTTTACTAACAAAATATATAAATTTAAAATAATAAAATAAAAAGGTTATGTAATTTAAAAGAAATACACGTACTCACAAAAGCAGAACTTTTTTTACACATTTTTTTCTTTAAAACCATAACAATGAGACTAAAAATTACCTAGATCTTAGTAATTATTTGTTTTAATAGAACTGTTTTAATTGTACTGTTTACTTAGTTAACCTCAGTTGGTATTACATTTATTTTACATTTACTTTTTTTTTTAGTTATTACTTTTAGACTGTGACGTTTACACCCGGAAGTAATGAGTCACACGTAGGTCGCTTTTATTCATTCCTTTTGGTCAAGATCAAAGTGTAGTATCTGTTCTTCAGATGCTGCACTTCATTTTCTTGTTCTCTTTCGGTGGAGGAGAAATCCTTCACGACTGAGACAATTTTTATTTTTGTACCTTTTCTCCACGTTAAAAAACGACCCTGGTGTCTAACTCTGTCCCGTGGGGAGGCATAGTAAATAGGTACAATATAATTGTTTATAATTGTACTATTCAGAAATATTATTTATAGTTCGTCCATTTCAGTTAGTATACATTTCCTTTACGCTTAATTAATTTACAATCATTAATATCGTTAAACAATTCCGTTTAAAACCGAAATTATGCCACCCAAACGAAGTAGAAACGAAAGTGAGGAAGAAAGAATGGAAAGATTGGAAGCTAATAGACTAAGAGTTGCTGCAATTCGCTCCAATGAAAACAATTCAGATAGAGAAAGACGTCTAGAACTTAACAGGATACGTCAAAGAGAAAGGAGAGCAAGACTGTCAGATTTGGAAAGAGAAACCCAACGTGAAGCTGACAGAACTAGACATGCTGTAAGGCGGTTAAATTCATCACAAGATGAAATTCAAGAAAGGCAAAGATATGCACTGGAAAGAGAAGCAATATTACGATCGAATGAATTATATGAGGTAAGTAGACGTACACAAGGTCAGTTGAGAGTGGCTCAACGACATCAGAATGAATCGGAAACCCAACGAAGCTTTCGCCTATACCAAGGGCAACGAGAGGCTGCATGGAGAGAGAGTATGACTTTGCCCCAGCAATTGACAGAAAACGAGGCAGCTAGACAACGAATGACTGCTTTGAGACACCATGAAATAGAACACTGCAATAGAAAAGGATTGCTCTACAACAAAAATGACTCTCTCACTACAGCTGATATAGGAAAAATGGACAAAGTATGTCAACATTGCTCAGCTGTAAAATTTAAAGGAGAAACCCCTGGTTGTTGTTGTTCTTCTGGCAAAGTTGTGCTTGATAGCTTTCCACCACTGCCTCAGTTGCTTCAAGATTTGCTCTCCGGCAATGGTCCCATCTCTAAAGATTCTCTGCAAAATCTACGCAGTTATAACAATTGTTTTGCAATGACATCATTTGGTCACAAAATTGCGGCAGTACATGGGTGGAATCCTTCTTTTAGAATTCGAGGCCAGGTTTGCCACCAGATTGGGAGTCTTTTACCACCTGAAGATGAAACAGCAAAGTTTATTCAAGTCTACTTCTTGGATAGTCTGGAAGAGGAACTACATAATCGGGGACGTGACAGTAGACTCAATAGAGACATTCTCCAAAGTCTGACTGAATTTTTACATGAGAACAACAGCTTTATTTGTCAGCTGAAAACAACAAAGGAGAGGATTGAAGAAGAACACTTGGTAGAACATAAAGTTGTCATAAGGGAAGACCGAAGGCCGCAAGAAGAGCATCCACGGCGATTCAATGCTCCAACAACAACGTATGAGATTGGAATATTAATGGAGAATGAACCAACAGCTAACCGGAATATTGTCTTGCGTTTTAGAAATGATACATTAAAATGGATCTCCGAACTACATCCCCTCTACGATACTTTAATGTACCTGTTAATGTACCCCTATGGTTCTCCATCTTACAACATCTACATGAAGGCATCCAATGGGCGAAAAGTTACCCAACAGCAATTTTATTCGTACCATTTAATGACTCGGCCTGGAAACTATTTTCTCTGGTACCGAAGGCTATTTCAACAATGGCTGGTGGATGTGTACTGCAAGATTGAAACAGAACGTTTACAGTTCCTGAGGCGTGAGCAACAGACCCTGAGAGCTGACAATTATAGCAACTTGAGAGATTCAATTCTTAGGGAGGATAGGAATCCAGAACAGTTTGGTCAACGAGTTGTACTTCCGGCAACTTATACAGGAGGCCCTCGATACATGTTTGAGCGTCAAAGTGATGCCATGGTATATGTTCAGCGAATGGGCCGAGCCGACCTCTTCATCACGTTCACAACAAATCCAAAGTGGACAGAAATTACAGAAAATTGTCTTCAAGGGCAAGACCCTCAGGATCGTCCAGATATTGTTTCCAGGGTTCTCAGGTAGAAGCTAAAAAAAGTTACTTGAATTTATTAAAAAGGGAGGATTTGGCAGGTTGAGGGCTTTCCTGTACAGTATTGAATATCAAAAAAGAGGACTGCCGCATGCACACATCCTCACCTGGCAGGCCCCAGAGGACAAACTTCTACCAGAAAAAATGGATCTCTGCATATCTGCAGAGATCCCTGACAAAGAGGAAGATCCTGATCTTCATGCTAAAGTGATGGCACATATGGTGCATGGACCTTGTGGACCATTTAATCCAAATTGTCCATGTATGATTGACAACAAATGTTCCAAAAAATACCCAAAAGAATTTCTTCAGTGTACCGAGCAAGGCCAAGACTCTTACCCCAAGTACAGGCGAAGAAAACCAGAAGATGGAGGCCAGACTGGTACAATAAGGATGAAGAGAAATGGTCGGTATGTTAATCAAGAAATAACAAACCAGTGGATTGTTCCGTACAACAAGGTCCTCCTTCAGCAGTTCAACGCTCACATTAACGTAGAAATTTGCAGCTCGATCCAAAGCATCAAATATGTCCTCAAATACGTGAATAAAGGATGTGATCAAGCAGTGTTTGAACTACAAAGAACTGATGGAGCAGCTAACCAACAAGGCTAAGTACAAAGTCACATTGTGGATGAGATCCAGCAGTTCCAGAATGCAAGGTATGTCGGCAGTTCAGAGGCGGCCTGGAGGATATTGGAACATCCCATCCATGAACATTTCCCCCCAATTGTACAACTTTCTGTTCATCTTGAAAATGGGCAGCATGTCATGTTCTCAGCTGATACTGCTCTGGAACGAGCCCAAGGTCCACCGCCTGCCACAACTTTGACAGCATTTTTTCAACTCTGCCATGAGGATGACTTTGCAAGGGGTCTCAAATACGTAGAAGTCCCTGAGTTTTACACTTGGAACAAATCGACAAAGAAATGGATGAGAAGAATGCGTGGGGTACAAGTTGAAGGTACTGAAAATGATGATGTATGGAAGGCACCATGCATTGGGAGAATCTACACGATTAGTCCAAAAGCAGGGGAGTGTTATTTCTTACGCCTGTTGCTCAATGAGGTTGCTGGTCCAACTTCATTTCAAAATTTGCGAGCATACAATGGTCAGGTGTTTGAAACATACAGAGCAGCGTGCCTTGCTCAAGGCCTTCTAGAAAATGACCATCACTTGCATCAAGCAGTAGGAGAGGCAAGTGCCACTCAATCACCTTCAAATTTGCGAAGCCTATTTGTGATAATTTTAACAGCCTGTGAGCCAAGAAATCCTCTTGAGATCTGGATGGCTTTTCGTGATGTAATATCTGAAGACATTCTTCACAGATACAGGCAAGAAGTTAACAATCCAGAAGCAGATTTTAATGAGGGCATCTACAATAAAACTCTTTGTCTAATTGAAGAAAAAGTTCTCCTTATGTGCGGTCAACCATTGGCAAGCTATGGATTACCTGCACCAACGCAAGGGAGAGATGAAAGACTCGCGAGAGAGTATCAACGTGAAGTTACTTATAATCTTGAAGAACTTTCCCTACAAGCAGAAAATATGCAAGAAAAACTGACCGATTCTCAAAGAGAAGTTTACAATTCATTCATGGCAATGTTGGAAGCACAAGGTGAAATGAACAAAAACATGATGTTTCTTGATGCTCCAGGTGGTACGGGCAAGACTTTTGTAATCAATTTGATCCTTGCAAAGATTAGATCCATGAGAAAGATTGTGCTTGCAACAGCATCCAGTGGCATTGCTGCTACTCTACTACAAGGTGGCCGCACTCTTCACAGCACTTTTAAAGTATCCTTGGATACTCATCGAATGGATCAGCCAGTTTGCAAAATTACTGGTAACTCAGCCTTGGCAAATGTAATTAGAGACACCTCTGCAATCATTGTAGACGAAGCCCCAATGACGCACAAGGGTGCTTATGAAGCAATTGACCGAACACTGCAAGACATCACAGGAAACAAGAATCCCATGGGTGGCATTCCAACCTTATTTTGCGGTGATTTCCGTCAAATCCTCCCAGTGGTTAAAAATGGCACAAGGGCTAACATTGTCAATGCAAGTTTGAAACAATCCTATCTCTGGAGGCACGTTATAGTGAAGAGACTGACTACTAATATGAGAGCCTATATCTCTGATAACACAGCTGCAGCAGACTTCTCAAAATTGCTTCTTCAAATCGGTAATGGTCAGTTTCCTATCACTTCTTCACCTGACACAATTAAGATTCCAACTGCGCTTGGTAAATGTGTCGGTAATCAGAAGCAACTGAAAGACAAAGTGTACCCAGACCTGCAAAACAATGAAAATCACCGGATTGGCTTGCTGAGGGGGCTATTATTTCGCCATTAAACAGCAATGTGAATCATTTGAACAATTCAATAATGGATGAATTTCCAGGAGACACAAAGCAATACAAGTCAGTTGATTCGGCTACTAATGAATATGAAGCTGTTCACTACCCTGTGGAGTTTTTAAACTCTTTGGAGATATCTGGAATGCCTCCACACATTTTAAATCTCAAAATTGGATCGCCAATCATGATTCTTCGATCCTTGGAACCGCCAAAAACAACAAACGGAACCAGATGTGTTATCACCAGATTGCACACCAATGTACTTGAGGCCACCATTTCCTGTGGTCCCTACAAAGGCGAAACCGTTCTACTGCCAAGGATCCCCTTAGTTCCATCGGACTCAGAACTTCCATTTAAATTCCGGAGACTCCAATTTTCTGTGAAGGTGTGTTTTGCAATGAGCATAAACAAAAGTCAAGGTCAGACATTTAACACCATTGGCGTAGACTTGACATCAGACTGCTTCAGTCACGGTATGTTCTACGTCTTCATCAGCCGGACAGGAAGTTCAGAAAAACTCTACATTCTGGCTCCAAATCAAAGCAGCAGAAATGTAGTTTACCCTGAGGCTCTTCAGTGAAAAGTTCGAGAAATGGATATGAGGAAAAACTGACATGATCTGATTGTGGTAAGTTTTTAGTATTGAATGTGCAAGATAAAATTTAAGCAAGAGTTGAAAATTACTTCAATGAAAAATTTACTATGTAACATCAAGTAACCTTCCTTTTTGATGAAAATGTTTTGTGAAGTTCCTGATTGAATTTCAGTCACTACAAGAGGTAGTTAAAATGTTAATCACCTTATGCAATCGTTGCTCTTACAACATCAACTTACTGGAAAGGTGCACACAGATTTTGGTACCCGAGTGCGCAACAAAGCTCCGTGCGAAGCACGGGTATCTTTGCTAGTATTTATATAAATATACAGATTTAGACACACGTATTTATACATATATACGTATATATATATACATATATACGTATATATATATATATATATATATATATATTCATACATATATACATGTATGTAAATACTTATACACAGATATATACAAATATATATGTAAATATATTGGTCATCAGCTGATGGTCTGATAATTCAATCGTCTCGTATCTTACTCATTTTTCTCGTTTTTGCTGTTCTTTCTTTTTTTCAGTAGTTATTACTCTCTTTCTGTTTTTTTGCTAACTTGAATTCCTTCTTTCCTTACTCCTTTTTGGATTTATTTTATCTATTATTCACAACTAGCAGAACCCGTTAACCGGGGTTGCCCAATGGAAGCATATACCCTCCGCGTCAAAAATTAAAGTCGGGCTGCTGTTGTTGCCTAACCCCGTACATCCTCATGTTAAAAACGGCTTTTGGAATGGTCACCATAAACCTCTCTATGTTAAGAACGGTTTTCGGAATAGACACCTTATTTTGTGAATGGTGGTGGCGTTGTCTATAAATTTTCCATAAATATTACCTTGATAATCACCGTCAGAATTCCCACGCGCAAATGCTCGGAACTAACAGAAAAAATTGGTGGTTGCAGTGTCGGCCCATGCGTGCTACTCTGGCGCCTACTGATTAAAAGTGCACAATACAGGGCATTATATCTCGGAAACTATTTTTAACCGCCAAATAAAAATGAGACTTTCTAACTCAGCATAGTGGGAAACCTATTAAAGTTTTTATGTTAAAGAAAAGCATGTAGTTTTAGTTAAAGTTAAAAAAATTATAAAAAAATTAAACAAAACGAAAAACTACTGGTGTAAATGCAACCAACTAACAAAATAAGTGGTCTCTTATGAAAAGTGAATAAGTTTTTAACCTACATGCATAAAATAGTTAGTTCAGGTTACGCTTATTTTTGGATGGTGGTGGGGGAATAACTGCGCGAGGAGGGGTTATATTTCATAAAGTTCTTGTATCCGTCAAATATAATTAAGGTTTACTGAATCAGCATAAAGGAAAACCTTTAAAATTCATCCTTTTTAAGGAAAGTTTGAAATTGGAGGTAAGATAAAAAATTATCTTATCTTCAAAGAAAAAATATGCAACTCGTGTAAAAGCAAACACAAGGAAGAGGTCGCGCACATGCAGAAAATATAGGGTTCAGGGTATGGTAATTTTGTTTATTTTTGTGGGGGTAGATGTAGAACTAGTTGGAGTCATAAAAAAGACTATATATATATATTTATAAATGTAACGGCTCGTAAAAAATGCACAATAGAATGAAGAGATCGCTGCTGGGAAAAAGTAAAATGTAAACACACTAGGAAGGGGCCGCGTTTGTAGAATAAGTAAGTATATAGCGTACATGCAAAAATATCGGGTTCAGGGTAATTTTGTTTTTATTTTGGGGGGAGGGGCAAGAAGTAGAACTATTTGGTGAAAAGGAAAACCAAAAAATGTTTTAAAATAAAAAATCGACGCTCGAAAAGCGTAAAAGTAAACACGGTTAAGCGAGAATGTAATGTATTTTGTTTTCAGGGTTTTTTTTCGGTGGGGGTTGCTTCAATCAGTTCATGTGTACATATGTAAGTGGTAGTGTATCAGTATTGTAATGTGTATGTTTAATATTGTTATATTTGAATTATTTATTTTTTTACCGGTTGCATCGCGTAAAGAGAGCAGCTATATTTGTAAATGACGAGCGTATAAGTTTATGTTATAAGATTGTAATCCGAAATAATCGGTTTCGCAGATCTCGGGCAATGAGAAATGAGGAAAATTTAGAAAGGAGAAATTGTTATTTTTGTAATAGGAAATGGAAAATTAATAGTATATCTGAGTTTTTAATATAATTACGAGGGGTGCAAGTTCTTACTATATAATAATGTTTTTAAGTTACATAAGATGGTAGCTAATAGTTTAGACATAATAACTCTGTAAGTGGCATCTGTTATTGCAAACCTAAAGTAATTTGGTCCAGGGGGGAATTTTTGCAATTATTTTATTAATTAGATGAAATTAGCCTTACATCACCATTTTTAAGTCTTTTTTATATACTTATTTTTCTAATAAATGCAAGTACTTCTTGTAAGTTCCTGCTTGTACAAAACTGATAACAAGCTGACAACTAATAACTATGAACAATATGTGTGTAGTTCCATATTATTATTATTATTATTATCGTTATAATTATTATTATGTAAAATTCTAAAGGTACATATTAATGTGGAATATTGCAGCCCTCAAATAAATAACAAAATATATCAAAAAGGAAAGTGATATGGCTATTTTAGTATTGGTTATGATGCTGAAGAGATGAAATCAAAGTTTACAGACAGCCCGACACATCTCCAGTCATGTAGCAATATGAAGGATCTTTGCATTTGAAATCCATGTACGATTTCCAATAGTAGTAAATGTAGCAGTACATTTTGAGAATGGACAAAAAGTTTATTTCAATAAAAAAACCCAAACCCAAACATAAAGTACTCTAACTGCATATTTTAGCTGTGCCATGAGGATGGTTATACAAAAGCTCTTATGAAATCTCAAGTTATTACACATGGAATAAGCAAAAAATAACGAGTTCGCTGTAAACAGGGACAAATTGTCCCAGGACATGACATCAAAGTATCCGTGCATATATTGTACACCCCAAATATAGGGAGTGTTTTACCAACGACTGCTTCGTGGTCTGACATCATTTGAAGATCTCCGGTCCTTTCAAGGTGTACTGTTTGCAATACACCAAGAAGCATTGCATTACGTGGATCTTTGAAAGATGACAAACACTGGAGAAACACTTTACTAAAATCATCAGCTTCACGAGTAGCCAATCAGATTAGACAGCTGTTTGTAATCATGCTCACAGCCGATGAGATTGATCAGCCAAATTTGCTCTGAGAGAAATTCAAAACTGATATACCTGAAGAGTCTCTTCATCTTACCCGACTGCAAAATGAAAATATGGCAATTGCTGTTACACCTGAAAATTTCAATCTGTCTCTTTCCTGTCAAGTCCAGCTACTTAATCGTACACGTTCATCGTTAAATGCCTGAACTTGACAAAATAACGAATGCAAACTTCAGAATACATTACGAGGATTTATAATTGATGCTGTAGCATGTGATCACATTATCAAGGAAAATAAACCTCGACTTGTATATAACGAGACAAATATAAACCACAGCATCTTAGATAGCATTAATAATAAGAAAGTAATAACATTTTTGATGCTCCGGGTGAAACTGGCAATACCTTATTACACTTGCTGCTTGCAAAAGTTCGCTTCACAAAGAATATTGCACTCAAAGTTTTATCAAGTGGAATTGCAGCAACACTTTTGGATGGCGGCCGAACTTTATATTTTGTGTAACATAAAAAAGATTCAGCAAAGGCAAAACTACTGTAAATTTGTAAATTTATAATCTGAGATAAAACAACAATGAACCACAAAAAAGCAATGGAGGCATTAGACTCTACATTACAGCATTTAAATTCCAATACACATAATGGACGGTGTAAAGTTGGTTTTTGCTGGTGACTTCAGAAAAAAACCCGTCCAATTGCCCATCAAGGAACTAGAGCTAGTCAGAAGACGGCATGTCTGTAAAATCCTTTTTTATAGGATAACATTAAGACAATCTTAATTTAAATATTCGAGTGCATTTATTCGCCGAGAAATAGACTCTTGGAAAATGATTACTCAAACCAAATTAAATTGCGCTTTAAAACAAAAGATATAATATCTACAGTATTTCTAGATATGTATAACCAGCGTACTGATATCAAATGGTTCTATGATCGAGTACTTTTCTCACAAGAGAATGACTTTGTGAATGAAATGAATATTAGGACTTTGAATAGGATACTTGGAGACAGAAAATTATATAATTCTGTTGATAGTGTGTGCTCACATACACAGATTGTAAATTATCTGACTGAGTTTCTTAAGCCCCAGGGGTGCTTCCACATATTCGTTACTAAAGCTTGGGGCACCAATAATGCTGCTTCGTAATCTTGATCCTTCCAAAATCTGCGATAGCACAAGGCTCATCATAAAAAGTATGATGGGGCATGTCTTGAAAACAAGAATCATGTCAGGAAAACCTGCAGGAGTCAAATGCTTCATCCCAAGAATACCAATAAGACCAACAGACTTGCGATGTGATTTTGAACGGCTACAATTCCATATAAAACTCAGCGTTGCTGTGACCATTTACAAATCACAAGGACGATCATTTAAAGTTTTTGGATCTAATCTATTAATCCAAGTCTTCTCACATGAACAGCTCTATATTGGTCTTTCAGGAGTTGAAAACCATGATGTTCACTTCATTCCGGCATTAGTTTAAAACTTTACTTGATAGACAGATTTATTAATAGAATTCTCAATTCGCCAAACAATTTGAAATGTCCCAATTCCAAAAGACTTAACAAAACATTTGAATCGCTTGATTCCGTACACCAACATTCGTGGTAAGATATATTTTTTCTAACTAAACTTACAAAAGTAGATGCCTATATGATGACAATGCTTTAAACTCTTCACTATCTTATTAAGTAATAATTTTATATGATCTTTTTACATTTAATTTCAATACACAAATCTGAATATTCATAATCATTTAAAAATAATACCTTCTGAGTCTGTTTTTTTTTTCAAATTTTAATTAATTCGCAATACTCATTTTTGTCATGAGTTTCTCTTTCTTATAAAACTGATTTAATTAACTGGAAGCAAGACCATTGCCTATAATCCACATAAATTTATATTAACGTTTTAAGGCGGTAGTAGACGGTAAAAGTAATACTTATCTAAATATAGAGCAACATTTTTATCTTCAAAATTAATAATTAGAAGTGTTACAAACAGATTTTGTACCTATTTCAATACAGAACATTGTTTCGATATTTATTTCATAATCTTACGGAAATGGAAATTGAATTGATTATTACTTATAATCTATCACTATTTTTGGTCACTTATCTTTTTAATGAAGCCTCTTTACAGTTTCACTTTTGAAGGCAAGCCAGCAACATTATCAATAACACAGTCCAGTAAAATTCCTATCAGTTAGAAGTTTTAAAGCCACGATAGAAAACGTTTTATGGTAATTTTCACATTGATTTATTTGTTATTTTTTCTCATTTTTTCTGTTTTAATTACACTTATTCACATTTCAAATTTTGAATTCAAGCTTTAACATTATCAATAACACAACAAAGTTCACTGAAATTCCTATAAGCTAAGCGTTTTACGGCCACATTAGGAAATTTTAATATTAAGTTCATTTTTTATTATACTGACCAACAATGTTTCCCATTTTTCTCTTTAAAAAGTTAATGCTTTGAAATTAGATTGATTTATTAGTCAATTTTTGTCATAATATTTTAAAATAAAGCTTATGTACATTTCCAGTTTTGAATGCAAACCAACAACATTGTCAACAATACAACACAAAGTCCAATAACATTCATATCAGCTAAACATTTAAAAGCCACGATAGGAAACATTTTTGTTAATTTAAGTTTTTATTATATAATCAACAATTTTTTATGGTTTCTATTTTTTTTTAAAATCAAATGCGTTAAAATTACCGTGATTTATTAGTGATTTTTTATCATGCATTTTTATTTTTTTTAATGACGCTTATTTTCATTTCCGGTTATGAATGCAATCCAGTCACATTAGAAAGAGCACAACACATAAAATTCAAACTCAATGTTGTAAGGCCAGGGCAGAGAAGTTTTGTGGCAATTGTGAAATGTTTTTGACTCTTGATCAATGATTTCGACGATCGTTTTTATAACCATCGGCTGTGATAACCAACCAATGAAAATCTTCCAAACTTACTATAAAAATTGTCGAATTTTAGATTCAATCAGTTTATGAACTTCAAAAATGCTTTTCGAAAACAGACACCCCCAAATTACGCACCTCACCGCAACGTGTTCCAGAAAAGTAATTTTCCCAAGGAAAAGAATAAAATTATCTGCAATAATTGTGGACGACCCAACCACAAACATATCCAATGTTGATATAAACGCCCTAAAATGGACTCAATAAAAACGTTGAGAACTTTGAGGAAGAACATACATTTCTATTCACGTGTAACTTTGACAATACCACAAACGGTAAAAATCTCCTTGTAGACTGTGGTGCTACAGCGCACGTTATCACCAAGGAATCTGATTTTATTCATTTTGATTCAAACTTTGATCCACAAAGTCATTTTGTTGCACTTGCCGACGGTAGTCAAATAAATGATATAGTCTTGAAAAGAGGCGATGCTAAAATATCCCTTAAAAATGGTAAAGGCGAAATCTGTAACTGTATTCTAAAAAATGCTCTGTTCATACCTACATTTAAGCAAGAAATTTTCCGTGCAGGCTGCCATTAAAAAAGGTACGAATATAAAGGTGGTCAAAACAAGTCAAAATTGATATACCCCCAATGGAACTGTATTTGACATTAAAGAAAATGGTCGATGTATTATATAAAAAGTATGGTTCCCTCAAAAACTGTCTTTCACGACTTGGAACCCTTGCATAAAATTCTAGGACACTGCAATACAGCTGATATTAAAAAAAAATTACCAAATGTGGTCAAAGGCATGAAAATAATACCTTCAGACGACCTCCCAAATTATGATGTGTGTGCACAGGGGAAAATGACAAAATATATAAGCAAAACGCCGGACAAAAAGGCCAATTCTCTCACTTGTGCATTGGGACTTAGTAGGTACGATCAGCCCGATGGGGAGAAATAATCTAAGGTGAATTTTGAACATTATTGATGATTTTCCATTTTAATTATAGTTTATTTTCTAAAACACAAATCCGACATTATCCTCGCTATTAAGAAATATTTAGCTGATATTGCCCAGTACGGCTCGGTAAAATGTATTCGCTCAGACAATGGGACTGAATTTACTAGTACAGACTTTGAACTTCTATTAATTAACCACCATATTAAACACGAGAAATCTGCGCCGTATTCCCCCCTTCCAAAATGGCACCGCTGAAAGGGCATGGCGAACCTTTTTGAGATGACAAGATTTCAACTTATCGAATCGAAATTAGCGCATAGTTTATGGACGTACGCTTTAATGGCAGCAGTATATACCAGAAATAGATCGTTCAGTAGAAGACAAGGCAGACACCGTATGAAGCGTTTTGCGGTGTAAAATCCAAAATGAACCGAATGCGTATATTTGGTTCAGATTGTTTTGCATTTCTAGAAAATACCAGTAAACTAAATACTAAAAGCGAAAAAGGTATTTCCGTAGGTTACGATAAAAACAGTCCGGCATATTTAATCTACTTTCCAGCCAAAAATGCCATGAAAAGGGCTAGATGTATAAAAATCAATGATACATTAAATTTTAAAAAATGGCGATCCAGTGGATGAAAAACGTGAAGAAAGATTACCTAGCATCTTAATCGATCACAATGAAAATATTAATAACGACGACAATTACAGTAGAACTACTGACGAAAATATTAACCAGACACGTCGATACGCAATATGAGAGCGAAAAAGCCAGGTTTTTCACAAATTGAAAAAGACTACGCAGCGGATTAAAGTTACTCCTTGAAAAGCGCACCGAAAAGTTATAATGAGGCGATTAATTCAAAAAATCACCAAGAATGGAAACAAGCTATGATATCCGAATTGAAAGCTTTATCTGAAAATAACACATATGAAATAGTGGCAAAACCAACAGATAAAAACATAATTTCTTCACGCTGGCAGTGAAACTTTTAAAGCAAGATTTGTTGCGAAAGGTTTTTCACACATTTCTGGAGTGGAATATTTTGCAACATTTTCACCAACGACAAATTTAGCGATAATTAGAATTTTATTACAACTTGCAATTCAATACAATTTAAAAATACATCAAAAGGATGTAAAAAATGCTTATTTAAATGCTCCGATTGACTGTAAAGTCTATATTTACCTTCCAGAAGGATTTAAAATGAAAAATAAAATTGTGTGTGGAAACTGAATATATCGTTATATGAACTAAGACAAAGTGCTCACAATTGGAATGTAACACTCCATAATTATTTAGTAGAACAGGAATTCAAGCAATATCCCGTAGACGCTGCATGTATGCCAAAAATGTAGGTAATAAATTTTTGATTTTGTTTTTTTGGGTTGATGATATATTACTCGCCTCAAACTGTGACAATAGTTTAAAAGATGTTAAAAATAAATTAAATAAAAAATTAAAATGGCCGGTCTTGGGCGACTGTCATGGTCCTCGGTATAAAACTTACCTGTGAAAATAAAACTATAACTATGAAGCAATCACGATACATTGAAAAAATTCTGCTCAAGTTCGGAATGCAAGATTGCAAACCGTGTACAACTCCCGTCAAAATGGACATAAATAAAAATATAGAAACCGAAACAAAATCCATAGATAATCGATTATACAGAGAAATGGTTGGAAGCCTCATCTAATTTGATCCCCGCAACTAGGCCTGACATATGTTACACTATAACAAAGCTATCTCAAAACTTATCGAGACCGACAATTAAGGACCTTAATCGTGCAAAACAAATCCTTCGTTATCTAAAAGGAACCAAGTAACAATTTTTAATATATAAAAAGTCTACATATCCTCTAAATTAAGAAGGATTTTCAGATGCAGATTGGTGGGGGTATGAGATCAATGATGTCGACGATCGTTTTTATAATCACCGGCTGTGCTAACCAACCAATGAAAATCTTCCAAAGTTACTTTAAAATTGTCGAATTTTGAATTCAATCGGTTCGCCGTTAACTACGTCACGGACCGCATTTGATTCTTGGCCGCCATCTCTGTTACTAGCAATTACTTTATATTCAGTATCGGGACTGCACTGCTTCTCCACCGCCATCTTTTTTCAACAGAACTTAATAGTAATTTTAGTTTCCATTATATTAGCCCAGCATGTTTCATTTTTTCTATTTTAAAAGTAAATCCTTTGAATTTAGCTTGATTTAATAGTTGTTTTTTTTTTGTCAAATAATTTTCTTTTTTAATGTAGCTTATTTACATTCATACCACATTGTAAACAACACAGTCCTCCTAAATTCCTATCAACTTGACTATTTACGGTCCCGATCAGAATGTTATTCGGAAATTTTAGTTTCTTTTATATTTATCCACAATATTTCCTTTTTTCCTTAAATATTAATGCTTTGTAATTACATTAATGTATTAGTTATATTTTCTTATGATTTTTTTTTAATAAAGCTAATTTACATTTCCATTTTTTAATTCAAGCCAGCAATATTATCAACAACACAACACAATGCCACTAAAATTCTTATCAGCTCAATGTTTTGAGGCTATGATAGAATATTTTACAGGTAATTTTCGTTTCTCCAATATTAGTCAATAATATTTAGTGTTTTTTCTAATCTAAAGTCAGAATTACATTAATTTATTAATTATTTTGTCGGTAGGATTTTTAATGAAGCTTATTTACATTTCTAGTTTTCAATGAAGGCTAAAACAGTATTAAAACACAGCACGGAATCAACAATCAATATATATATTTATCATCTCGAATTTTTACAATCAATACATCAAAATTGATATAGTAATTTTTGTTTATATTATATTTTTCAACAATGTTTTACTCTTTTATTTAAACAGTCATTTCTTTGAAATTACATTGATTTATAAGTTACTTTTATGAGAGAGATTTTTCTTTTTTTACTATGCATATTTACATTTCCAGGCAAGCAAGCAAGTAAATTATTGCCCCATTAGCCTCCTCCCACTTTTTGCTAAAATATTTGAGACCATAATTAACCAAGCTCTAGTCCATCACGTTACAGATGCTAAACTATTGCCTAACCAACAATATTGATTTAGGCAAGCCCGTTCCACAGCAGACATCCTAACTGTAATCTCAGAACATATATACCAGTCACTGGACAAAGCGGTGGAGGGTAGAGCGGTAGCTCTAGATATATCTAAGGCTTTTGACAGGGTATGGTATGAGGGTCTTCTAAAGAAAATCAGAGCATACGGCATCACTGGAAGGATACATAACATAATTAGATCCTTCTTGGATAAAAGAAAAATCCAGGTAGTCCTTGACGGTCGTACATCTAAACAATATGATATAAATGCGGGTGTGCCTCAGGGGTCTATCCTTGGACCTCTGCTATTTTAATATTCATAAATGACCTCCCTGACAAAATTGTTGTGAGATGGGTATGTATGCTGACGACACAATGCTCTATAACAGACACGAAAGGAAAACAAATGAACACATATCTAAAGAAACACTAGAGGATGACCCTCGATCCGTAGTAGAATGGGGACAAAAATGGATAGTAATCTTCAATACTGCCAAGACTAAACTTGTTTCCTTCAATAATTACAAGAACCCTTCCCTAACGCCAATAGCAATGGCCAGTGATTCTTTATCTGAAACTACATCTTTTAAACTCCTTGGCCTAACGTTCATAGGAAACATGAGTTGGAACAATTACATTGAGAACATTGCCAGGGCCTCTGCAAAGAAGGTGGGTTCTCTCTACCGTGTTAGAAAGCTACTAACGCCTGAAAGTGTCTTATACCTCTATAAGGCCACCATTCGCCCATGTATGGAGTATTGTTGTCATATTGGGCTGGTGCATCTGCCACTTATCTCTCGCTCCTAGACAAGGTTCAAAAGAGAGTCGCCAATCTGATAGGTCCTGAACTGTCACCTAAACTTCAGCCTCTGTCCCGTTGACGAAATGTTGCATCCCTCTGCCTCTTCTACAAGTACTTTAACGGAGAATGCTCTGACGAACTTCAAGCACTTGTGCGCCCATGACGTAAATACCCCCGACAAACCAGACAAGCAGCTAAATCCCACCCTTTCGCAGTAGAGATCCCTAGATGCAAGAGATACTTCTACTCCAGTAGTTTCTTTTCCAAAACAGCTAGACTTTGGAATTCCCTTCCGGATCCCTGCTTCCCCGACTGCACTGACATGCAGAAGTTCAATTGCAACGTGAACCGACATCTTGCTGCCCAACTTCCTACACAGTACCCCTAATGCTTATGTCCCCGATAGTAGCTCCCCTACACCAAAGTGGCAATGTGCCTTGTTTGGGGTGAAAATATAATAAAAAAACATACACACGCAATACAGAGTCCAGTGAAATTCCTGGCAGCTATAGGATAGGATATTTATATGGTCATTTCAGTTTCTATTTTATTGGTTAAAAATGTGTCATTCTTTCTATAAAAAAATATGCTTTGAAATTACATTGATTTATTAGGGTTTTTTCATAGAATTTGTTTAATAATGCATATTTATTTTCTCAATTCAAGGTGCCAGCAAACAACATTATAAACTACACAAGAAAGAGTCTACCTGATTTTTTATCAGCTTAACGTTTTACACCCAATTTATATAGTAATTTTTGTTTCTATTATATGGCTAACAATGTTTCATTTTTCTATCTTTAAATCTCAAGCTTTAAAATTAAATTGATTTATTAGATATTCTTGTCATGATTTTTCTTTTTTAATGATCCTTGTTAACATTTCTAGTTACGAATCCAAGCCAGCAACATGATCAACAAAATAACACAGAATCCAGTTTCTATGGTAATTTTAGTTTCTATTTTATTAGTCTACAATGATTTATTTTTTCAATTTAACAAGTTAATGCTTGAAATTGCATTATTATTTTAGTTATTGCTTTGAAATTGCATTATTATTTAGTTATTTAGTTACGAGATTTTCTTTTTTAATAAAGCATATTTAGTGTTGAGCGAGATCCAGCAAAATTATCAACTACATATCACAGAGTTCGATGAAATTGTTATTAGCTCAACGTTTTTAAGCCACATTAGGAAACTTTTTTGTTAATGTTAATTTCTCTTATGTTAATCAAAAATGTATCGTATTTCACTTTAAAAATGTAATGCTTTAATTACAGTTAATTATTTTTTACATGAATTTCTTTTTTAATTTAACTTTTTTTCATTTCCAGTTTTGAATGAAAGCAAACACTTTCAACAACACAACACATAGTTTACTTCAATTCATATCAGCTCATACGTTTTACAATTATAGGAAATTTAAATGTTAATCTTATTTTATATTCTATTGGCCAACAATGTTGCAATTTTATATTTCAAACGTAATAGTCTTTAAAAATACAATAATTTATCAGTTATTTTTGTCATATATTTCTCTTTCTTATTAAGCATATTTACACTTTCAGTTTTTAATGAAAGTCATTATCAACAATGCAACACAGAGTCCAATGTAATTACTATCAGTTCCACTTTTTAAAGACACGATAGGAAATTTTTGTGGTAATTTTAGTTTAGAACATTGTCAACGATGTTCAATTTTTAATTACATTGATTTATTAGTTATTTTTTGTTTTGAATTTTTTAAATAAAACTTGTTGACATTTTCAGTTTTGAATGCAAACACACATCATTAGCAACAGCACAATACAGAGTTTTATGAAATTCCTATTAGCTCCACGTTTTAAAGTTACGAGAGGAAATTTATATGGTAATTATAAAGTCTATCATTTTGGTAAATGATGTTTCATTATTTCTATTTACCAATTGATGCTTTAAAATTACATCGATGCATCAGATATATTTATAATTAATTATTTATAATAAAGATAATGTATATTTCCAGTTTTGAATGCAAGTTAATCCACCAACACAGAGTCAATTAAAATTCCTATCAGCTCAACGTTTTCAGCCAAGATAAAAAAAAATCATGTCGTAAGTTTAGTTCATACTAGTAAACAATGTTTACGTTTCTATTAAAAAAGTAAATGCTTTTAAATGAAATTGATGCATTAGTTATTTTTGTGATGAGTTTTAATTTTTAAATAAAGCTTGTTAACACTCAGTTTTTAATGCAAGCCAACAACATTATCAACAAAACAACAGAGTCCAGTAAAATGCATATATACATAACATTTTAAAGCCAGCATAGTACATTTTTATGAGCAATTTATTTTTCTCTCATATTGGTCAACAATGTTTATGTTTTAATCTTTAAAAAATTAATACTTTAATGTATTAGTTATTATTTGTCACAGATTTGCTGCTTTAACAAAGCCTATTTATATTTCAAGTTTTGAATGCAAGCAAAAAACGTGATTAACAACACAACACAGTCACTTGTTATTCATATCATCTGAATGCTTTAATGACACGATATATTTTTTGCAATTTAAGTTTTTATTATATTGACTTTCCAAATTTTTTTCTTTAAAAGTTTAATGCTTTGAAATTACATTCATTTTTTTGTTATTTTTGTCATGAAATCTTCTTTTTAAATGAAGCTTGTTTATATTTCCAGTTTTAGAAAGCAAACCTATAACGTCTTAAATCACACAACGCAAAGTTCAGTGACATTTCTATCGGCTCAACATTTTACAAATGCGATAAATTATTATTTAAATTTCTAGTTTTTATGCAAGCCAACAACACAGTTCAGTGACATTCATATCAGCCTTAATTTATTAATTTTAGTTTCTAGTTTATTAGTAAACAATGTTTCACTTTTCTATTTAAAAAGTTACTGCTTTGAAACTACATTGTCTTACTAGTTATTTTTTGCGTAGATGTTGTTATAAAAAGTATTTACAATTTTGGAAGTAAGCCAGCAACATTATAAACTACAGAACAAAATGTATACTAAAATTCATATCGGCTTAACGTTTTAAGAACAGGAAAGAATTATTAGAATTATGTTATGCTCCTATTATATTGCTCAACATTTTTTCATTGTTTTCCATTCAAAAAGTTTGATTTGAAATTATATTTATTTATTAGTTATTTTTTTTTGTTATAGATTTTTTAAATGAAGTTTTTTTAGAGTTTTGAATGCAAGGTAGCAATAAAAATATGGTTACTGAAATTCATATTAACTAAATGTTTTCAGGCCACAGTAGGAGATGTTTAATGGTAACTTTAGTTTCTTTTATATTGGTAAACAATATTTAATTTTTTTCTATTTAAAATTGAATGCCTTGAAATTACATTAATATATAAGTTAGTTTTTTTATCATGGAATGTTTTAAAATTTTACATGCAAGCTTGGAAGATTTAAACAACACAACACAGCTTCTAGCAAACTTATTTTAGCTCGACGTTTTAAAGCAACGATAGGAAATTTATGATAATTTATTGGTCAAAAATGGTTTAATTTTATGTTTAATGTTATACATTTTATTATGTTCTTGTTTAATTACATTCATTGGTTAGATATTTTTGTCATGAACCTTTCTTTTTTAAGTAAACTTATGTACATGTTCAATTTTGCATGCGAGTTAACAACATTATCCACAACACAACACACAGTATAGAAAAATTACTACAGGCTTAACGTTTCACAGCCGGGATAGACGATAGGAAAATTTATGGTAATTTATTTTCTTTTATATTGGTAATCAATGTTTTATTTTTTCTATCTAATAATTGAATGCTTTAATATTATGTTGATTTAATAGATTTTTGTCAATAATTTTTTCAATAAAGCTTTATTTACATGCCCAGTTCTGAATGCAAGCAAACATCATTATCAACAATACAACACAGTCTACTGAAATTAATATCAGCTCAAACTTTTCCAACCACGATGAGAAAAATTCTATAGAATTTTAGTTATTTTAATATTTGTCAACACTGCTTTATTTTTTTCTATTAAAAAAAGTATATGCTTTATTTTTTTCTATTTAAAAAGTACATGCTTTGAAATTATTTTTTCTATTTAAAAAGTACATGCTTTGAAATTATTTTTTCTATTTAAAAAGTACATGCTTTGAAATTATTTTTTTCTATTTAAAAAGTACATGCTTTGAAATTATTTTTTTCTATTTAAAAAGTACATGCTTTGAAATTATTTTTTTCTATTTAAAAAGTACATGCTTTGAAATTATTCTTTTCTATTTAAAAAGTACATGCTTTGAAATTATTTTTTTCTATTTAAAAAGTACATGCTTTGAAATTATTTTTTTCTATTTAAAAAGTACATGCTTTGAAATTATTTTTTTCTATTTAAAAAGTACATGCTTTGAAATTATTTTTTCTATTTAAAAAGTACATGCTTTGAAATTATTTTTTTCTATTTAAAAAGTACATGCTTTGAAATTATTTTTTTCTATTTAAAAAGTACATGCTTTGAAATTATTTTTTTCTATTTAAAAAGTACATGCTTTGAAATTATTTTTTTCTATTTAAAAAGTACATGCTTTGAAATTATTTTTTCTATTTAAAAAGTACATGCTTTGAAATTATTTTTTCTATTTAAAAAGTACATGCTTTGAAATAATTTTTTTCTATTTAAAAAGTATATGCTTTGAAATTATTTTTTTCTATTTAAAAAGTACATGCTTTGAAATTATTTTTTTCTATTTAAAAAGTATATGCTTTCAAATTATTTTTTCTATTTTAAAAGTATATGCTTTCAAATTATTTTTTTCTATTTAAAAAGTATATGCTTTCAAATTATTTTTTTCTATTTAAAAAGTACATGCTTTGAAATTATTTTTTCTATTTAAAAAGTATATGCTTTCAAATTATTTTTTCTATTTCAAAAGTATATGCTTTCAAATTATTTTTTTCTATTTAAAAAGTATATGCTTTGAAACTACACAATATTTTAGTTGCTGTGCCCATGACTTCTGTTATAATAAAGTCGTATTTTGAATGTTCAGTTCTTATAACATGTAAACGACCTTTTATTATAACATGTTCACAACGTTTTATAACAAGTTAACAACCTTTTTATAACATGTTCACAACGTTTTTATAACATGTTCACAACATTTTATAACATGTTAACAACGTTTTTATAACATCTTAACAACGTTTTATAACATGTAAACAACGTTTTTATAACATGTTACCAACCTTTTTATAACATGTTAACAACGTTTTTATAACATGTTAACAACGTTTATGTAACATGTTAACAACATTTTTTATAACATGTTAACAACGTTTTTATAACATGTTTACAATGTTTTTATAACATGTTAACAACCTTTTTAATAACATGTTAACAACGTTTTTATAACATATTAACAACCTTTTTATAACATATTAACAACGTTTTTATATCATGTTAACAATGTTTTATTACATGTTAACAACGTTTTTATAACATATTAAAAACATTTTATAACATGCTCACAACGTTTTTATAACATGTTAACGTTTTTATAACATGTTAACAACATTTTCATAACATGTTAACAACATTTTATAATATGTTCACAACCTTTTTTTATAACATGTTAACAACCTTTCTATAACATGTTTACAACGTTTTTGCATAACCTGTTAACAACGTTTTTATAACATGTTAACGACCTTTTTATAACCTGTTAACAACGTTTTATAATATGTTAACAACGTTTTTTATAACATGTTAACAACCTTTTTATAACATATTAACAAGATTTTTATAACATGTTAACAATGTTATAAGCAATACAACAAAGACTTCAATGGCAATCTTCTAAGCGGAACGATTTAATGTTAAGATAAATAGATTATGAATATTTTCGTTTGTATTATAATAATCAAGACTTATTTTTTATTATGAAAGTTAATGCTTTGCAGTTACATTGATTTATTACTTATTTTTCCTAATGATGTTTTAGCTTATTAACATTTCCAGTTTTTAATGCAAGCCAGCAACATTATGAAAAACAATATTATGTCTACGGGAATGCATATTAGCGCCACTTTTTAGAATACTATAGGAACTTGTTATGGTAATTTTTGTTTCTATTATATTCGTCAATTTTGTTTTATTTTTCTATTTGAAAATTTATTAAGATTTTCGTTATATTTTTATCAAAGCTTTTTTTACATTTCCAGTTTTGAATGCAAGCCAACAATATTATCAACAACACAAACCAGTTCACCTAAATTCATGTCAGCTCAGCGTTTTATGCCCACGATATGAAGTGTTAATGGTAATTTAAAATTTTATAATATTGATCAACAAGGCTTTCTTTTTTTCTTTAAAAATGTACTGCTAATGAATAACATTGATTTATTAGTGACACTTTGTCATATATTTTTCTTTTTTGTGGAGCTAATTTACCCTTCCAGTTTTGAATGTAAGCCAGCAATATTATCGACAACACAATACAGTCTAGTAGCATTCTATGTGAGCTCAATCTGTTTATGACACGATAGGAGATTTACGTCGTAATTTTAGTTTCTATTATATTGATCAACAATGTTTCATGTTTTCTATTTAAAAAGTTAATGGTTCTTAATTACACTGACTCGTTAGTTAAGTTTCTCATTAATTTTTCTTTTTTAGTAAGGCTTATTCACGTTTCCAAGTTTTTAATGCAAGTTAACAACGTCATAAATAACAATCCAGTTGTATTCCTATTAGCTCAACGTTTTTAGGGTGCAATAGAAAATTTAATGGTAATTTCTGTTTCTATTATAATTAACCATTTTTAATTTTTTTTGTATTTAAACAGTTAATACTTTGACATTACATTGATTTATTAGTTAATATTTATTATGAAATTTGTAATTATGTTTAATATGATTTCCAGTAATGGATGCAACACAGCACAATGTCCACTGAAATTTATATCACGACAACGCTTTAAGACAACGAAAAAATTTTATGGTAATTATATTTTCTATTATATTAGTAAACAATGGTTTATTGTTACTATTAAAAAGGTAATGCTTTGAAATTATATTGATTTATATATAATTTATGTAATAATTTTTAATGAAGTTTATTTCTAGTTGTGAATAAAACCTAGCAACATTATAACAGTACAGCAAAGAGTTATGTTAAATTACTATTCATATCAGCTTAACGTTTTTAAGCAACGATAGCAATTTTTATAGCAATTGTAGTTTCTATTATATTAGTCAATAATATTTCATTATTTCTCTTTAAATGGTGATGTTTTGAAATTATATTGATTTATTAGTTATATGCGTCGAGAATTTTTATTTAATGAGGCCATTTTTATTTCCAGTTTTGAATGCAAGAAACATTATCAACAAAGCAACACTATGTCCGATGACATGCATATCAGCTTAATGTTTGAAATCCACAATAGATAATTTTTATTATAATTTTACTTTCTATTATATCAGTCACCAATGTTTCATTTTTTCGCTTTAAAATGTTAATGCATAAAAATTATATTAATTCATCGGATTTTTTCTATGAAATGTTTTTAATGAAGCTTATTTAATTGTTATGTTTTGATTGGCAAACCTGTATAAATACAAAAAGGGGACTCTACAAGTTTGAAAGGCTAGCTTTCGGAGTCAAGGTGGCACCTGTGATTTTCCAGCAGGTCATGGACACCATGCTGGCTGGCCTCGATTTCGCTTGCGCCTACTTAGAGTATATTGTTAAAGCCAGTAAATCTACAGATTAGCACCGAAAACACATACAAAAAGCTTTTTAAACAATTAAAAGTTTCGGTTTGAAAGTAAAAAAAGCAAAATGTGAGTTCTTGATGAAGGAAATACATTATTTATGAAGATGGTAGACACCTCGATCCTAAGAGGGCGGAAGCCATAAAGAACATGCCTGCAAGCACGACAACGCTTTCTGGGCCTGGCTAATTCCAACCAAATCTTCAATGAGCTGCTGAAGAAAGACAAAGCCTGGGACTGGACGCCAGAAGGTGTTTGAGAAAATCAAAGAGACGTTAACTTCAGATCATTTTTTGACACACTATGATCCAAGGTTGAGAATAAGATTAGCGTGTGACGCAAGCGTATTTGGTGTGGGAGCTTGCATACTTCATATAATGCCTGACAGTACCAGGAAACTGATCGCACATGCATCAAGAACGCTACTAACGGCCGAGAGACCGTACTCTCAAGTTGAAAAAGAAGCCTTGAGTATATTATATTCGCTCTGACAAAGTTTCAAGGTATTTACACGGCAAAAAATTTACATTGCAGACGGATCATAAGCCGTTGCCCATTATTTTGGTTCCAGAAAAAGCTTACCGACATATACGGCGAATAGAGTGTTGAGATGGGGTACACTATTACTGAATTATGATTTTACCCTGGAGTACTTGTCTTCGAAACAAATTATCCATGCGGATAGCCTATTTAGGCTGATACCATTGAAAATTGATCCGTTTGAAGATTCCATCATTTTCACTCTTCGGACGGACGGAAAAATAAAAACGATGATGGGTAACACAATCAGAGGACTCCCGGTGTCTCTACCGGAGATTAAAAGGTAAGAAGACAAGGAAAACTTCATCTGTTACATCAAAAAGAAGATTGTCAAAAAGGGCGATGACTCGGAAGTATTTTCGCTTTGCGATGACGTTTTACTATATGCGAAAGAGTGGTGATTCCCAGGTATCTCTAAAAACGAATTCTACGGGATTTTCCCACAGGACATCTTGGGAAAAATCAATGAAGAGTTTGATGAGGAGCTATGGCTACTGGCCTAAAATGGACAAGGACATCAATGAGGATCGACTTCTGCACAGGCTGTGCCTTTGCGGCTGAATCACACCGATTACATTTAAACCTTGGCCGAAGACTGACCAGCCATGGTCTAGGGTGCACATCAATTTTGCGGGTTCGCTCGAGGACAATTATTACAATATTGTACTCCATAGTTACAAAAAGTAGCCTGAGGTATAGAGGTGCAGAAGACCGACAGCTGGATCGACTATAAATTTCTGACATGAAGTGTTGGCACGTTTCAGTGAAATCGATTGCATCGTAAGTGATAATGGAACCTAGTTTATGTTTGCTGAGTTCAAATGTTTTTTGTGATACGTTCCAAATTAATCATATCACCACTCCACAATACCATCCGCGGTTGAATGGAAAAGCGGGACGCATTTTGGATACTCTTAAAAGAGCACTGAAGAAGGCTCCAGAGACCCCAACAGATGAAGCACCTCATCAATTTCTACACATGTATAGGATTACACCTAACCCGAACACACCAACAGCGATCTCACCTGCAGAAACGATGTTTGCGCGGAAAGTGAGATCCGTTTTTGACAAGCTCTTACCCAAACAGTCAAGACCACTAGTGGCCACTTGTGTACCCATTAAACGTTTCATGTCAGGTAAAAGAGTGTTTTTCAAAAGTTATAAAAACAGCACATCATTCTGCGAGGTGGATACAATTACTAAGACTGTCGGTGACATGGTATATATCATCCAAGGAGCAACATATACCCACAAACGTCATCTGAACCAACTAAGAAGATGTCGATCAGTTGAAACCACCGACAGTCTACGATTGGAAGATGAGCCGATAGACACTGTCTTCGAAACTTTTTATCTTGACCCTCCTCAACTAATACCAAAACTACGGCGGTCGTTCCGTAAGATAAAGTTTACCGATCCATTGATGGTAAACCCTAAAAGGAAGAGGTACTGAGCTTTTACAAACAAAAAGCTTGGGAGGGATGGGATTAATGGACTATCTCATGACGTCACTTCCTCTGGTGACGTCACTTCCAATAACGAGTACCGGTATCCGGAGTTTTGTACGTCGCTAAGCAGGTCGTGTGCAAACACCCAACAGTTTAGGAATGGTTTTGTTCAACCCGCCTTGTCTGTAATATATATGAATACATGTTTGTTTCTAAGAGTTCAGTGTTCCTTTCGTTTTTATTACACTCTAACGCCATAACATATAGCTTATTTACATTTCCGGTTTTAAACGCAAGCCAGCAAAATTATCAATAACACAGCACAATATCCACCGAAAATACATATCAACTCAATGTTTTAAGGAGACGATAGAAAATGTTTATGGTAATTTTAGTGTCTATTATATTATTAGTCAATGTTTCCTGTTTTGACATATATATATATATATATATATATATATATATATATATATATATATATATATATATATATAATTGATTAATAAATTTAATGTATATTGGTTACAACAACAAATAAAATGAACAAGACTTGATCAACGTTTCAACATTTTCATGTTTCCTTAGATCTCCAAGCGAATTCCGTAATGTGAACATGAATTAAAATAATATAAGATAAAAATTTTGCAGAAAGACATCTAGAAAATTGTTAAAACTATTATTTATGTTTTGTACTTTAGATTTCATCCATGACCATCGATCGCCCATCCAAACATGTGATGTCTCTAAATTTAAGTTGGCGGATGAGGCGTCCTAAAGGTAATAGCACCCCTGACAGTGCACAATGCTCACCTGTCTTCTTTGCTTCATTGAGAAATTAACTATAACAAAGTTCCAACATTAATCTTTGGACTTTACCTTGCAAAATAGTGAGACCATCATCATGTACAGGTTTATCATGATCGGTCCAGTTGTGTGGGCTATAAGAGAGTATATATATATATATATATATATATATATATATATATATATATATATATATATACATAAACGACAATCCTAATCTTTTATTAAACCATTAAACTTGAAAATAGTGTGCATTATTCATATAATTTTTTTTACCGTAAACGTGCATTGAGCTCACCTTATATATATAACTACTTAATTTACTCGCATAAAATTAATATACGAAAGTATAGATTTATGCGTAAACTTTACGTATTTACTTCAAAAGTGTTCAATACGTAGGTAGAGCTAGTTAGTAATTCATAAAATATATATGGCGATTAAGCTACACTGAATATTCCGCGTTTCATCCACTCTAGGACTCGTCAGGCTTATGCGCGAATTCTGTGGTTGTTTATCATATAAAAGGAGCATATAAAAACGATAAACAACTAGAGAATACGCGCATAAGCCTGACGAGTCCTAGAGTGGATGAAACGCAGAATATTCAGTGTAGCTCAATCGCCATATATATATATATATATATATATATATATATATATATAACATTTATAGAAGTTTTAATTATTTTTTATATTTGTTTATTGCTTCGCATAAAATTAAAATAGTTTAATTTTCTCAACTGATTTATATCTAGTTTAAAGTAAGAGACTAGTTTAATTGAAAATAATTTTTCATTGTTTTTTTCCTGATTTGATTAGTAACTAAGGCTAAAAAAATCAAAGATTTTATTATTGCTATGATCAGGATATGAGTGTTTAAAAATACTTGTGCGCGAACAGATTGAGGCGTCGTGGAAGCACGCGATCGAATCCGACACCCAAGTGACAGACGATTTTAGATAAGATTCGTTATAAATAAAATTAAAAAAGTGTCATCCTTTCTGCCTTTTACATAGCCTTCTGTGAATATTTTATTTTAATTCATTTTTTCTGACTACAGAATTCACGTGGAGTCTTCACAAAAAGAAAAGAGGATTGATCCGCGAAAAATCCTTATAGTTTTAACATATATATGTGTATGTATATATATATAGTAAAACTGGTAATTAGTAAAAACCTGAGGAAGGTGCTCAATATTATTGCAGAGCAGACATGTGTTTTTTATTAAGGTTTCATCTCTTTGGTTACATATGTTTCGGATGTTGGACCATGTTTACGATACAACACACTCGTCAGACTTTACAGGAATAATATATACAAAAGAATACACGTATATATAATTACACTATGTATATCTACATATATATATTAATATGTACATATACATATCTATATCTTATGTATATATATATATATATATGTAGATATACATACATACATACATACATATATGAAAGTATGAGTATAGTCTGATTGGGTCTAAATGAGGAGCCATTTGCTTTATCAGTCCAGATGCAGACCTACATACCTTACTGCATATAGCACACAATGTGTTATCAGGTAACTGAGAAACATGAAATGGCGATGATCTGTTAATGCAAGATTCCACATGGTTCAAATACCTGCCTTCGAAAGCAGAATACGTCCACACGTTTACCAGATTCAATTGGCATAGTAAACTGGCAAATTCGCTCGTTTTCTTTTCCTGAGTGGCCTTTTCAGATTTGCACGTTCCATCCTCTTGACATTAAGAGTACCGGAGCCAAATGCACACACCGGACACAGTGGTTCTTGAAAAAGCACTATGCTAAAGCCCTGAATCAATGTAGATAGATGCATACATTTATACATGCGAAAAACCGAGCATATTATATGCATATATATATATGCATATATATATATATAATTATATATACATACATATATATAATTATATATATACATACATATATGAATATATATACATGTAAATATATCAATATATATGCATATACATACATACATACATACATACATCTATATACACTTTATATGCATATATATATATTTATGTGCATATATATATGCACGTATATATATACGAACATATATACATATATGCACATATAAAAGCACACATACACACACATGATATATATATGCAAACATATATTACAACTTGTAGCATACAATTAAATTATAATCCACATAAATATAAGTATCAGTATATATAAGACAATCCCAATCAGATAAAGAAGCACAATATAGGAGATAGAGCTATATTGTAAAGGGAAATTTCCAAATAATTGCAGTAAATTAAAAAAAAATAACGAACAATTTATTTTTTTACAAGTCAAATAATAAATTTATTGGGACTTTTTTGAATTCACGCCAATTAATTAATCTTTAATTAATAGATTTACTCATTTATTTATACATATATATATATATATACATATATATATGTGTGTGTGTGTGTATGTGTGTGTGTGTTTGTGCTAAGACGGTTATTTGGAATCAGAATCGGTGATCAGAACTTTTGGGGGTGTCGAAATCGGTATCGAATTCAGAAAAATTGAGTTTAATTTCCGATTTCAAAATAATTTTCTTCATTGTTTCTTGATAACAAAAATATGAAACCAACACAAATGTATTTATTTATTTTAACAAAAGTCACTGAATGGGTAATAAACATTCCAGATTTAACATTGATTCTAAGAGTCTACTTTATTTAATTCATTAGTACATTATGGTAAACATTACTTAGTACATTTTTTCGCACATATTCGCTAACAGTGTAGTGGAGTTCATATTTGAAAAGATTTAAACAGTTTTTCTATTTCTTTGGAGCCGTTTGGACACTGTCAGTGTTTGTTTTTAGCTGCTTGTGAAATACTTAATGTTTATAGCACTTTTTTGGCCACAAGTGAAAAATATAGTGTTATTGGTAGAGAGGCTGGTTGATATCGGTTGATGAATTAGGGAAATAATCATAACGGAATAAGAAATAGTTTTTTTTATCTCTTAGGGAACGCCTACGGCGAACGGTGAATTTAAATTCAAATGTAAATATGAAAGCATGCACCCCCCTTGTCTTCAGTGAACGTGAATTCAAATTCAATAAAAAAAATAATAATAAATAATAATATGGATGAAAAAGGGAAAGGGAGAGAGAGAAAAAGTGAAATCGAAGCGGACGAATAAAGAAAGCAGTTTTCGAACTGAGCGTTTTTTTTTACGGTGAAAAACGATAGCGTTCGTATAAAAAACTGAGAGGCAACAAAAAAAAAGACAGAAAAGAAAAAGAGACTGGAGAGCAACGAACATTGTCAAATGGACCGGTTGTTTCGTTTACGTTTGAGCGAATAATGAATTTTAAAAAAATAACAAAAATTCGCTATGAGCGGGTGATGCTCAGGAATGCCCAAAGCGCAGCGTAAACAAATTTCCCTGAAATAAAGAGGAGTTGAATTTTTTCAGCCGAGAATGGACAACATGGAAAGTTCACGGCAAAGATATTAAAGATGAATAAGAAGAGAGTTGCAACGAGCAAAAATATCGTCATGTCGACGGGCGTCCCCATCTAAGAAGTAACCAAACAGGAAAAATCTCGCGAATGATGAACTTTGCGAAGACATTATGAAACACGAAATTCCAATTGGATAAAGTTAAGTGATTATTATGATTTCCCCATCCCGATATCCCCGCTCCTTGTCCTTGGCCGAACTGTCATACCATAATGGAAATCATCACCGGACTGCTTCGTTTTTCATGGAGAGGATAGGCCTCTCTACTGCGTGGATACATGTAAATATATCAATATATATGCATATACATCCCGGTTTACCCTTGTGGGTGATGACAAACTCGTCCGCTAATTTAGCCATGTCGAGTACTGTCGTTACCTCTTTCTCGGCCAGGTGTAGCCTCATGTCTTCGGGGACGCAGTTTAGAAATTCTTCTATTAATAGGAGCTGTTTCAATTTTTCAAAATCCCCCTCCACGCCTTTAGAGCTACACTAACGGTTGATGAGTGCTTCTTTTCGATTTTCAAACTCTATATAAGCCTGGCCTTCACTCAGCTTTAACACCCTGAATCTTTGTTGGTATGTTCTTGGGACTAGTTCGTACGCCTTTAAAATCGCCGACTTGCCCGTTTCATAACCTGCGCAGTCCTCTGCTGGGAGCACCGCGTACGACCTTTGTGCTTTCCCGTACAGCGTTGTTTATAGTAGCATGGTCCAGCATTCCTTCGGCCAGCCCATATTAAGAGCTGTCCTTTCAAAGTAGGCGAAGTACTCGTCCACTTTCACCAGTTTCGACGAATTTAGGGATCAGCCTTACGTGTTTCGTCACGTCGAAGCTATTCAGTCTATTCTCGTTTGTTTGGTGCCTAATGATTAGCTCATTCATCCTCGTTTCTTGTTCAATCCTGTTTTTCTCTATCGCCATCCTAGCTAATATTTTTGCCTTCTCTAATTCTACTTCGGCTGAAGTCATGGTCGCCATTTCTGCCGGCAATTCTTCCAGCATTTCCTGCTCAAACACCCCATTATCTATCATATGTTCCGTGATAATTCTAACTAGTGTATTTTTCTAATCGCTCCCTTTACTTCTAAATCTAACCTTTTCCCTACGTTTATTAACTCGTCCTTCTTGAGTTTACCAAGGCTATCCGGGGATGGGTCTTTTAGAAAACGTTCTATGCTCGCCACCTTGCCTTGTGAATCGTTCCGGGACTTTTTTTTTAATTGAATTTAAAGTCACGCTCGCCGAAGGGTGCATGCTTTCATAATTATATTTGAATTTAAATTCACCGTTCGGGATAAAAAAAAAAACTATTTCTTATTCAGTTATGATTATTTCCCATTTTATCAACCGACATCAACCAGCCTCTCTACCAATATAACAATAGATACAATTTTTTCTATGAGTTTATCAAAATCGTTTTCTGAATTAAACAGGAAATTATATCTACACTTAAACTTAGACTATCCCAAATAATAATAAGCTTTAATTTTTTTTTACTGTAACTAACAAAGAAAAAAAGATGCAACAATAAATATTACCAAGCGGAAGACTCTTCTACCTACCTTCATAGTTTCTTTGTGTTTAAACTTATTTTCAGGTGTATTTCTATGGCAAAATTACTTAGTGTTCCTTCGGTTGAATAAAAACTGTCTGTCGATAATCCCTTCACCAAACACCTTTGATAATCGCTCAAAATCGAAAAATAAACAAACACTAGTGCACACACATCAAATGAATATCAACATACTTTATTTCGATTTTCGAGCGATTAGACAAATTAAAAATTTATATGGCCGGAAATGATTATCATTTTACGTTACATTTATGTGCTAAACTGCTTTCATTCTAGAAATTTGAAAATAATTGTTATTTTTGCTTTCTATCACTTAATCATATTCTCTATCTATATAAATAAAATAACTCATTTTTCCCCTCTAAGTTTTACCATAATATGCTTAAAAATCAAGACATTTAATGTGAATGTAATATGCATGGACTGCAGCAAAATGCCTCTGGTGTGTTATAGGCCTATTACTTATCCACTACCTTGATGATCTTAGATCCTTATATATTTTTCTGCTGAGAGTTCACGCCCAAAATCTGTTACAATCAATGGAAGTGGTAAAATCTTTTCTCTCTATTGCGTTTATGCTCCCCCCCGCGACCACTTAACACCGCTGCGGATACATCCACAGGGGAATATACTAGGAAACATCGGTTTGAGTTCTTAGTTGCTTAAAAAAATGGATTGGCATTTACCGTCGGGTGAGACGCAACTTTTGATTGCAGCTATTCTATGTCTTACTTATGCCATTTTTTATATTTTTTCTTTTTCCCCCGTTTTCCCCCCTTTTATTTTTCTCTTTTTTTTTGGGGGGGGTGCAATTCGCAGGGTTACTTAAACGAAACGAACTAACCTTGGATTCCAGGTTTTACAATAAACTTTAATAGTCAGCCGCCAGCGTTCTTCACATCTTTCAACGATTACTCGATTTTATATTTTATTTACTGTATTTTTCCTTCTATTATGATTGCAGTGATTTCATGCGTGATACTAGGGGAACAGCTGACTTCTTATTTTCGGATTAGTTACTTATTCATTATTTATTTCTATACATAGTATTTCTGGGAGTTTCATTAGCACAATTACGCTATCGATATGAAATCAGACGACATTATAATTGGTAAACAGCGACAACAAAGAATACAATACAAAAACATAAGAAAAAAAAACACATAACAAACCGTTGTACTTACATCTAACAATTATACGGTTAAAAAATACGTTTTTTCTGCAGAAAACAAACCAACAATAAAAAAGAATAACTAAAATCTAATAAACATATTTTCATTATACACGGTCAGTTTTCTGGTTTTAGTTTTTTCTATCCCATTAAAAAAAATAAATGAAATAAAATAAATATATTTGAATTTTACACGGTAAGATTTTTAGGTTTTCTCTTTTTTCCCATTTTTTATAATTTCCAGTTCGTTTTGTTTGTTTGTTCTGTGGTTTTTTGTCCGGTAGTCCGTGGCTGACACCGATGATTGCCGGTCTCGTAGAATCAATGCTTGACGGGAATTCATGACAATTCGGGTCCAATTCTGCATGATTACCTTCATTTTTTCTTTTCCCCCTTTTTCTTGTGCCCTAAACACCTAAAAATTATTTTTAACATTTTTTTCTTACATTTTCCCTCAGTTTTTGCCATTATTCCTTTCAATTTTACGCGCATAAAACCGGTAAAAATAACATTAAAATATTTGGATCCTTTTGCTTGCCAGGGGGAGGGGAGACAAATAAAGTTTCATTTCTTCGCCAGATTGCACACGAACAGAACATATTTAACATAAATCATTACCGGTTTATTTCGTTATGTTGCAAACCAATCGTTAATTGTTTTAATCGTTTATGAAAATTTAAAATCGCATTAACGACAGCAAATGAGAAGAATATTTAGAAAAATCTATGTTTGTAATATACGTGGGCATTACACGAGGTGTTGGTGGTACAGTCATGTGAACATTTTAAAAAAAATATCGAATTGTTAATTATATGTTTTTTTTTAAATAATCGGAATCGATTTTGGAAAAATTTGGAATCATCCTAAAGAAAATGCCTGTTTTAGAAATTCGTTGGAATTAGTATATATATATATATATATATATATATATATATATATATATATATATATATATATATATATATATATATATGCATTTGTATGTGTGTTAACACAAAACAGTGAAGCCATATAAGCGTACAGCACAGTCATTGCCCACAAATAAGCTCATAATAATATTTACAATCATACACAACTAAAGGGAAGTTATTGTGAGACACATTTAATCAAACACAAGCGAAAACGTATTTTCAGTCTGAGGTCTCTTATAATAGATCTTTAAGAAAATAAACGGTTTCGGCTTTGTAAGGTATGAGCATTTTATTGTAATTAAAAATAGAAAAGTAGCCTTAACAACTAGAAAAATATATATAATCATCATGAGAAACAAAAATAAAATTTCATATAAAACGAGATCTAAATTTAAAACGTAAAATTGACGGCGCTTTTTTAATATTCAAAGTTAGAAGTTTTACTTATTTGAAAAACAGAACTAGTATAGACAAGTGGAGCAATATTATAATGTCCTTCGAGCAATAAAGAATAAATAGCTGAAATAGCAGACAGATTCTCATAGTTTTATGTAAATCATTTAAAAAATAGTGAATGCTTCCTTCTAATTTATACATAATATACTTGCTTATCGTCAAAGCGATTATATAGATGAGTTTATATTTAACTAAAATATACATTCTACTACTACAACAACAACAACTACTACTACCACTACTACTACTACTACAATCTACCTTTTTTTCTTTGCCTATATGCGTTTCTTGTAAATAAAACAAGAATGCGGTATTTAGGAACAATAAAACTTGTACGCACGTTCCAGTTTATGAACATCAATACATGTGTATACTTTAATGTTAAGCTTTTTGAACGTTAACATTAGTACATGTGATCATTTTTTTATTTTTTATGTTTTTAATACCATGCCCTTTTCTATTACTTTATCTTCTTCCCTCTCTCTATATACGACTCTCCATAAAATAAATATGGACTAAAATATCTGTTACAGTTAAGTTAAATAATCACTCTAAATGTGAGACGGTTTCGTTAAACTAATATATTAAAGTTTAATAATACAGTAATAATTGAATTTAAGTTTAACATTTTTCAAACTGTTTTTGTATGATCGCATTTCATGCAAAGACAAAATGAGTGAGTATCCGCTAAGCACAAATGAAGAAATAATTAGCCGTGTAGGTTAATTGGTACGCAACAAAATCGTGGAGAAAATGGTTTACCGCTAATCTATCTGAGAACCTTGCGAATGGTTGGGAGAATTTTAAGCACTACTTCTCTATTTATATTTTCCATAATTAAGATAACATTTAGAAATGAAATGCTAAGTAAACATATCCCTTCTTATATTAGCGTTTTTATGTTACCGTATAGAAATGCTTTTATTGTTTAAATAACAATTTAATAACCAAACGGAATTATCATTTAAAATCTTGTTTATTTGTTTTTTTTTATCAAGGCCCGACGGCCACTCAGGGATAAGGGTTATTGCATGTACAGTAATCAATGAGATAGTATTGTAGTAATCATTAGTATTGGAGATTTAATAGAGTGTCTTTTTTAAGGGGGAGGTTCGTCAGGAATTTGTTTATGTTGGACTTGAAGACATCCAAGTTGTAGTAAGGTGGGAAACAGGCAAATCGAAGAGAGTTCCACATTCGTGCACTTCTGAGAAAGAAGCTCTGCTCATGGAATCTACATTTTGATTTAGGCACAGATAAAGAGTGGGGAAATTATTGACAGTAGTTTCAGCCAGTAGGGGGTTTCTCGTGAAAGATTGGCGACGGGGGACGAGAGATTGGAGCTCAGACGAGCACTTGCCATGGAAATAACGATAAAACAAAGAGAGGCTCGCAACGTCTCTTATGTGGGAGAGAGGCTGCAGGGAAGAGAAAAGTACATCCCCCACTAAACCACGAAGTCTATTTTGTACTCTGTCAAGGCAGGATAGGCTGTTTTTAGCAGCTCCTGCCCTGATGTGGCAGCAGTACTCCATCCTTGGACGTACTTGGCTTTTATACAGATAGAGAATTGCATCAGTAATGAAATATCTTCTGTAGCAACAGATTTGATGTACGTGTTTCATTTCAGATCAGTAGTAAAGGTCAAAGCCAGAAGATTGTTAAAATATGGAGCCTCCTCAAGACCAGAGCCATCCATTTCAATTGATGCCAGATGGGGATCAGAGCGTTGATGATGTAAAGATAGAAGCTTTGTTTTGGATGCATTAAAAGTGACCAGCCACCTCTTCCCCCATTGTACCACGCGCTCGATATCAGAGGAGAGAGAATTAGAGAGAACTTTGCCATTTACGGCCTTTGATGTATTGCCATAGATGGCCGTGTCATCAGCATAGATGTCAACGAATGATTTAAGTATGTGTTTTGGGAGATCATTGATGTAGATCAGGAAGAGAGTTGGGCCCAGGATGGACCCCTAGGGACTCCAGCATTAATACTGCGGACCTCTGATTTCTGCCCATCAACCACTACTCTTATGAACCTATCAGAGAGAAACGATTTAATGAGTGAGAAAACATTTCCAGTAATACGGTCGCTGGAAATCTTGTGAAGTAGGCTCTTATGCCATACTTTATCGAAGGCAGTCGATATGTCCAGAGCAATTGCCCTGTAAAGGAAACCTTTTTCAAGAGATTCACTAATCCTATGAGATATAACCATTAGCACATCTGCTGTAGATCTTGCAGAGCGGAAACCATATTGCATGTCACTAAAGAAGGTTGTTTCTATTGAGGTGTTTGACTACTTCTTTATTTAATATGGATTCCAACAACTTATTCATGACCCACAGAAGACTTATTGGTCTGTACTGAGAGGGAGATGCCGTTTCACCTCTATTCTTAAATACAGTGCTTACTGATGAGGGTTTCCAGGGTGTTGGGAAGCACTACTTCTTAAGGCAATGCTTAAACAGTTTTGCAAGTATGGTGGCAAGTTCTGGTTGGAGCTTTTTCAGCACTATAACTGGAATGCCGTCAGGGCCAGTTGCTTTACTGGAATCAAGGTTCTTGATTAGGTTGGCGACCACACGCACAGATATTTTTATGTTGCATAGCGTGTTGTCTGTTATAGGAGGAAATGCGAGGAGGTGATGACCATTATAGGATAGGGTAGAATTAGCTACAAAGTTCTTGACAAATAGTCCGGCCTTGTCTCATGCTGACGAGATGACCTCAGGTCCATTGATGATAGTTGGGATAGAACGCACGCTTCTGCTCAAGATCCTGTTTCCTATTTGCCAGAACTGGTGGGAACCAAGCCGCTGCTCACCTACTTTGGATTTAACAGACTCAGTATATAGCTCTCTTACATTTTTTATTACTCTTTTACAGTGGTTTCTGGCAGTCCTGAAAGCAGCTTTAGTCTCAGTACATCTATTACGTTGGTAGCTATGGAAAAAGTGATTTCTGTGCGAGATGGCAGCAGCACATTCAGGGGAGAACCATGGCTGGCTGTTAAGTTTTTGTTGGAATTTTTTCGATGATATGAATCAGTCTATGCCTACAATAAACCATTCGGTCAGGTCTGATACTATAGAGGACACATCCTTTTTAAACATGGAACGCAGATGTAGATCCATATAAATGTACGGAAGCTATCCCAGTCAGCTTTAGTGTATCGATATACTGCACGATGGAGAGGTAAGTCTGAGGACTTATTACATTTCATTTTTATCTTAATTGATACTACAGAGTAGTCGGAAGATCCAAGAGGAGACAGAACAGAAACTGAACATAGTTCAGGGCAAGTTATGAGAAAAAGGTCTAACAGATCTTGTGAAGTAAACTTTTATGCCATACCCCATCAAAGGTTTTAGATATGTCAAGACCAATTGCCCTAGAAAGGTTGCCTCCGTCGAGAGATTCGCTAATCCTATGAGATATAAATGTAAGCACATCTGATGTAGAACTAGCAGAAATGAAACCATATTGAGTGTCCCTAAGAAGGTTATTTTTGTTAAGATGATTGATTACTTCTATATTTAACACAGATTCCAGCAACTTACTCATGACGCACAGGAGACTTATTGGCCTGTACTGAGAGGGGGGTGAGCGATCACCTGAATTCTTAAATACAGGGCATACTGATAAGATTTTCCAGGGCGATGGGAAGCTATTCTCCTTGAGACAACGTTTAAACAGTTTTGTAAGTATGGGCGCTATTTCTGGTTAAACTGTTTTTGAGTACTATAATTGAAATACCGTCAGGGCCAGTTATGATTAGCTTGGCAAAATCACGTACAGATATATGTTTATCACATACCGTGTTTTCTTATACAGGAGGAAACATTGGGGGTTGGCGGCCTTGGTCACAAAGGGTAGAATTTGCTGCAACGTTCTTGGCAAAGAGTTTGGCTTTGTTTGATGCTGACGAGATTACCTCAGGACCATTGATGATAGTTGGGATAGAGCACACGCTTCTGTTCAGGATTCCTTTTGCTATTTGCCAAAACTGGTGGGAACCAAGCCGCCGCTCAGCTACTTTGGACTTGGCGGATGTAGCATACAACTCCCTTGCGTTCTTTATGCATACATCTATTACGTTGGAAGCGGTGGAAAAAGTGATTCCTGTGCGCAATGGCAGCAGCACATTCCGAAGAGAACCATGGCTGGCTGTTAGGTTTTTGCTGAAATTTTTCGAGGTATGAAACGGTATATACCTACAATTAACCATTCCGTCATGTCTGATACTATAGAGGACACATCCTTTTTAAACATAGAACGCAGAGGTAGATCCGATATAAATGTATCCCAATCAGCCTTAGTGTATCGATATACTGTATGATGGAGAGGTACATCTGGAGACTTATTACATTTCATTTTTATCTTAATTGATACTACAGAGTGGTCGGAAGTTCCAAGAGGAGACAGAACAGAAACTGAACATAGTTCAGGGCAAGTTATGAGAAAAAGGTCTAGTAGACTCGCATACTGGCCGTCATTGTCGGGAACACGGGTGGGTTCGTGAACAATCTGAGTGAGGTCATAAACAATGGAGAAATTATAACAGAACCTCCTCTCATCATCGGTTTTGTTTGAGTGGGTCAACCATTTGACGTTGTGAACATTGAAGTCTCCATATACGTGAATGTTAGCTGAAAGATAAGCAGATAGGACCTGGTCAATTTTCTCAGATAAGATAGTAACTCCGCTGTTGTGGGGGCGATAAAGAGTAAATATAAATGCAGTAGTGTGAGCTAATGCAACCCGGAAGCATATAAATGGTAAGTTAGCATCTTCTCTGGAGATGTCCCTACCACATGGAAAGCCATCTTTAATATAGGCACATATTCCATGCCCATGGCGATCTTGGGGGTTAGCTTTAGAAGTTAAGTTAGAGTATCCTTTAATTGCGAACTCTTCTAGGGAAATAGCCTGTCCAATGCCAGTTTCGCTTAAAAATAAAAAAGGTCTGGTTTAGTATCATGTAATTGGGTTTCAACCTCTGGAAGGTTAGAACGTAGACCCTTGATGTTGGAGAAGGAGACCTGGTAGTAGGGGCCTACGTTAGAAGTTGGAGAACCGGGTTTAATCGTGTATTTTTCCTTGAAACTTGTCATGATGGAATTTTGGAATTTGTGGACTAGGTCGTCAGATTTGCTTAGAGCAGGACAGAGAGGGGAAAGTAAGAGAGAAAAAGAAACGAAGAATTTTTTTTTGTAGAACATGAAAGCCGTAACTATTACCACTAATATGGCATCGAGAGGCCCAACCAGAAGCTTCTGCATGGTCCAGAATCCATTCACCAAATGGTAATACAGCAGCCACAGTACTTTGCACCTGCTGATAGGACAGCCTTCTTAGTTGTTAATCCAAGGTTCGGGTCCCTGACTATCAGGCGGATAACGTCAGCCCAAATTAAACGTTTACCTCCAGCACCCTTACTAGTGACATGACTACAAGGATAGACATAGAAACAGAAAATTTCCGCCATCTCTGCCAACTATTCGAGCAAAATACTTCCAACCTAGAAAACAGCTTTTTCTGCTCCCTTTGTCAGAAAAATCACTCATTAAAAAATGAGGACTGAGGGACTAATAAGGAAAAGCGAGAGTAACGGGAGCTGCCGATAACGCATCCACAATGCGTTTTCTACTCTCCATTTTAATTATTATTTAATACTTTAACACGTACGGATGAATAATAGTTAATAGATATGGCTTTGTTCGGAATAAGGATATTCTGTTATCTATATATTTATAAAAGTGAACGTGTCTGTGTATCTGTCTGTGTGTCTGTCTGTGTACATTTCCCTACGCAATAACTGTCAATTTTAAATCTACAAACTCGAAATTTGATATACAGGGTACTGAGATTTAGGGAAAATCTATATGATCGGTTTTCGGCCAGAAATTTAGCTTGTAAGGGGTCAAAGTACAACGATTTAACCTTTGAGAACTTTACCAACCTCCTCCGAGAATTTTGGATCTAAACTCTTGAAATGTTAGATATAGGTTTCTTGGACATGGATCTAACTTAATAACTTGATTTGAGCCCCAAATTATAAATGTTAAGGGGTCATAATAGGGGTCAAATTAAAAAAAAATTGACCGTTTGTTTGTTTGTTTTTTTTTTGTTTTTTTGCTCAGCATACACCTCCAAACACCCGGGCAACGCCGAGCATCCATGCTAGTAATATAAATAAAGCAGTAGATGAATGTATTTCAGCATTCCTTTATTTACGATTAATTTATTTGTATTTTTCATTGCAAGTTGGAATCGATTTTAAACAAAAAAATCAAAAACAAAACAAAGCAAATGTGTTTTTCAAATGTTGAAAAATACCTAATCACTTGGCATTTTTCAAAAATATGTGCTATTTTCTTACGACTTAACTCAACGTAATTTATCTCCTAAAATCTATCAAAATCTATCTCTTGTGGTCTTATACGTTTCAACGGTCTTTAAAAATAATATAAACGTTTTTTTTTAAATAATAAATAATTAACATTTCGACTTTATATATAAATTTAACGTAAAATGAGAACACAATTATTGGACAGGCAGCAGTAAACGAGACATGGAATGGTTGACATTTGTTCAAGTTTAGTGGCCGGTGGTCGTGAGGGTCATCAGTTCAAACATTTTAAAAATACGTAGACTTCCAAACGTGTGTGTGGGGGCTATTTTAACTATGAAAGTAGCCTTTAAACTTCAGTGTAACAACCACCCAACAGACATATACTCTTATCAAAAAAATATTCTGTCAGTCGTTCAGTTGTAGATTATCAAACGCGTGTAAAGCAATCAGCTTAGAGAAAAATAAGCTGAAAAGTCGCACAAGTTAAAAAGAATAGCGAAGTAGTTCCAAAAGGTTAGAATGATAACGATAAGTATAATATATTGCATCATCATGACATTATTACTTCACCTTCAGCTTCATTAGACTAAACTTTTATTAACAAGAACTAGGAAAAGTACACGGATGTACTTTTAATGGCATCCCCTGATAAAAGAGTCTAATTTATTATATTTTCATGTTAGCTTAAATTATTCGTTCTGTGCTTGTAAGATGACTTTGTTCCAGATTAGAGTGGGTTATTTTCTATATATCTTAGTAAATTGGTTTACGTGAATAATGATGGCATCCTATTGATTGCAACACCATCACAGACGTAAATACTGGAAATTCTTCATTGAATATTTTCAGAAAATACATGATCATCAAACGTGGTCTGCTTGCTTAAAGTTTTTTTGTAATATGCTTGCAATATCAGTCGCGATTTGATTCACTATCGGGAATGAATGTCATATAATAGGTGCTAATTACTGAACTCGGTTTTGAATCGCTTCAAGCTAACAAATGTTATAAATAAATCGAAATCTGTAAGTTCTCATCGATAACATTTGTAAAGGTTTGGCATTTTGTTGCAATTGAAAATAAACTCTCTTCTATCAATATTTCTTTCTTTTTTGTAAACGCTGGGATAAGCGGACTGAATGAATCTTGTTAGTACATATTATCAAACAGCCTGTGGATTTGTTCGGAAACTTTAATTACAATAGTATTAAACGGTTGATGTTCGAATACACGTGTGCAATACTGATCATAAAAATGTCTCTTTTGTGAATGCGATTCACCTGGTTATAATTGAGCACGTCGTTTATTACAACCAAATATAAATCCATGATATTATCACAGTTTTTGTAATCAGTGGATGTTCTTCTGCTGCTGCGGATTGGTTATTTTTATTGAAAGATTTTTTACGAGGCCAAATCGCCGTCAGCACTGATAAAAATGTGGATATATCTGTATGAAAACATATAGTTTTTATAATCTGTACAGGTAAAACGGAGAAAGAGATAGATGATAAAAAGCTTGCTGATCGCTAAATATTTTTGTCCTGCGGCATAACTTGTAGCGTTCTTAGCTTATTTCCTACGCTGTATCACTCTTCTTTTCTTTACTTCTCTCGCAGTTCCAACTGATCGAAAACTCTCACGCGAAGAACGAAACAATGCCTAAAGCGAACACACACAAACAGAATTCAACACTAACTCTTTCCAACGTAAAACGCCGTCTCTATTCTTTTTCGACTTTTTAAAGCAAGAACAGAAATAGTGAATATGTAGAAATACTTCGTGTGCCAAAATCCAATAAGGGTATCCATAAGACGAATAAAACCCATGTAAACATAACTCGTTTTTATGGCATGATTTTCAGAGTTTGGACTAATGAAAAGGCACGTAATTCCCTTGGCTTGAGACAAGCAGCCATATTGATATCGTTTGATTCGAAAAAGTTGTCTAAGAAAGTTCATGTATCACGTTTGTAACTACGTGCATTTGTGAAAACGCTCTACACACAGAACGAACATTTTATATACATGCAGGACACAATGAATATGTTTACACTCTGTATATACACATCTGTCATATCAATGAGTGTTGTTTATACCACTAGACGATACACGAATTCAGACACGTAAATATACAGAAGACACGTATATACACACGTCATATAGATGAATGTGACGCGTGTATATACACTCATACCGTCTAATCACTAGAACACACACGTAAATGTTATACCCTCACCGGCTACACAGCATTTGTTATCATTACAAATGTGTTCATCAAGGGGAATCTCGTATTTTCTAAGATTAGTGAAAAGTGGTATCACTAACAGCTATTTTTCGCGACTCCTCAATCTGTAATTAATCTGTGTTGTTGGATCGTTTAAAATCCAAAAGAAATGAAACATTAACCTACCCTATTATATATATTACGTAGATAATGTCTTGCTTTTATAAATAAAAAAATCCTATTGAACACACATATAGTATACCAAGTACTATATTTTATTTTTTAGGTTTGTTTATATTGCCAATATCTATGAGAATGAAACTTGGGTCCAAACTTTACCGATTACGAAGCAAGCTAACAAGGAAACAGACACACATTGTATGCCAATCATCTAGATAATAGTGGGTTTTAGATATTTCAATATTTATTTCATATTCTACACTGTTGTGTTAACTAGTTAAAAGCGAGTCCACTAATGCATTATTTTGTGAGTATGTGTCTAACAAACAAACAAGCAGTCACAGTTTATTTTTTTTATATACGAAGACAAACTTGTAAAATTGTAAAAGATAACTTCAAAACAAGATGCATGTGTTTGTAACTTGATCTTAAAAAAATAATCCGCCATTTTAATAGATAATAAACAAGCAGATAGCTTTGTATTCTTTGCTTTATGGAGACAACATTGTTTCTTTCTTAAACACTACATTGGTTCCAGATTCTATGCAGCTACCATCAGCACCTAATTCTTATCTCTGATCTAGTGATTACATAAACAGATATACAATCGTTCGTGTATTCAATCAGGAACAATGCCACACGGCAAATTGCAACAAAATAGAAATGTTCGTGCAGAAGCTTCCGGAACTGTGCACGATTTTTTAAAAAACAGATTTCGATCTATTAAGTATCCTCGAACATTAAACTTGTTTAAAGTGTTAATTGGCAGTTTATATTGTTCATGTCATTAAAAGGAAATATCTATCTATTTTCATATATTATCCATATCAATCTTTGTATCAAGTTGAATAATTTTATCTATCTATACAACTGGTACAAGTATCTCTCTATATATAAAGTAGTAGCGTTCGTGTGTGTTTGTGTTTAAATACAACTCTGCTAAGGCCATCACGATTGGACTGATCATGATCCAACCTGACATGATCATAGTCAGCAACCTAGTTATGGTGCACACCATTTTTTAAGGTTAAGGTCAAAGATCTAGGTTATCTATATATCTATATATATAAGAGCGAAAATGTATGTATGTGTGTATGTATGTATGTATGTATGTTTGTGTGTATGTTTGGATGTCTGCTAAAAACTTTCGACAGACGCGACGAAAAATCACAAACTCTGTATCACATCGAAGCTCCATCCTTTGCTCGACAAATATCGAAAAATTGGCCAAAAACGTTAACTTTTTCACCCCGAAATCAACAATTTTCGACAGGGTGGTCAACAAAAACGGTCCTCTCGTAACAATGACCGATTCTACGCATGCGTCAGATGACGTCGTGACCTGATTTACTTTAAATAGTTGAAAAGCCGAACAAATGTCATGTATGTCGCGTTATCTCAGTTGCTTAAGGTCTTGGTTCATTATCTAAACGGTTTGGGTTCGAATCGTGGTGTGAGATGTTTTTTTTCTATTTTCAAAATTTTAATATTGAACCAGTGTTTCGTTTTTCTACTTTTTTTTTACTTCACTTATTATTAGCGACAACCAAAAACACCCGGGTACCCACCGATTTTTTAAATTTCTATATCGAAACAGGCTTATTTAAGCTATTTTTTTACGTGTTCGTTTCTGTTTTCATCGTTCGTTTGCCTTACGTTAGTTTTTTGTGTTTTTCTCCGCTTAAAGGTTAACGTTGTTTTCTTTTTTACTTCGCTAGTAACAAACAAACCTACGTCGTCGTCGTCGTAGTCGTCGTCGTCGTAACGCTCGACGACTTCCGGTCGCGCACCTGTCAATTTCGTTCTTAAATAAATTAAAACATCTTTCACTAAATCATTCTAGCTGGCCTATTTTATTTTTAAACTTCACCTCAGGGCTTCGGGTTCGATCCTATCCCCCCCGAGTTCTTTTTTATTTAACACCACACGCACCTACAAACACCCAGGCAACGCCGGATACCCCTGCTAGTATATATATAAAAATGAAAGTGTGTGTGTGTGTGTGTGTATCTGTGTACATCTCCCTACACAGTAACTCTGTCAATTTTTAGTCTACAGACTCCAAATTTGATATACCCAGATTTGGAAAAATCGATGGGATCGGTTTTTGGCCAGGAATTTGGCGATTAAGAGGTCAAAGTTCAACGATTTGACATTTGAGAACTCTACCAACCTCCTCTAACAAGTTTGGATCTACGCACTTGAAATTTTAGACATAGATTCCGTGGACATGGATCTAACTTAATAACTTGATTTGAGCCCCAAACAATAAAACTTAACAGGTCATAATAGGGTTCAAAGTTTAAAAAAATGACCTTTTTTTTTTGCTCAGCATACACCTCCAAACACCCGGGCAACGCTCGGCACCCATGCTAGTATACCTATAACAGTGAACGTGTTTGTGTATCTCTGTGTCTGTGTGTCTGTCTGTTTGTGTGTGTACGTTTCCCTACGCAATAACTTTGTCAATTTTATATCTACAAACTCGAAATTTTATATACAGGGTACTGAGATTTGGGTAAATCGAAGTGATCGGTCTTCGGCTAGAAATTTGGCTGTTAAGGGGTCAAAGTTCAACGATTAGACCTTTGAGAACTCTAACAAACTCCCCCAACAATTTTGAGTCTAAACACTTGAAAATTTAGGTATAGGTGCCTTGGACATGGATCTAACTTAACTTGATTTGAGCCCAAAACAATAAATTTAAAGGGTGTCATAATAGGGTTCAACGTTAAAAAAATTTTGATCTCTTCAGTCTCTACGAAATTACTCAGACAATTTCTGGTCTCAACATTTGAAATTTTACATAAAGGGTATTCAGAAATAAGGCAAACTTTTTCATCCGCTTGGGTCGAAAATTTTTAGTTACCAATGTCTGTTTGCATGTCTGCCCTAAACTTTCAATAGTGGCGAAAGAATTACCAGGATCAGTATCATTTTAAAGTTCGATCTTTCATACGACGAATATCGAAAAATTGGCTAAAAACATTAATAGCTTCCCCTTCAACAAGGCACTTTTCTTATGGGGGGTCACTTTTTTCGCCGGTATTTATAAAAGTTATCCTCTGCTTTAGATTGTCTAGCCTTAATTTGTAAAAATGTCGCTTCCGGTTTGACGGTGGTCGTAACAGCATAAACGTTAGGTTTTACCCCGTTCTTTTCCACCTGTGCGGTACAGGTTCGAGCCTGCCTTCCTACTACCACTTTTTTTTTCTCAACATACACATCCAAACACCCGGGCAATGCCGGGCGCCCATGTTAGTAGCATATATATATATATATATATATGCTACTTGCATGCACAACATTATCTAAGGTCAAAGGTCAAGGCCATAGCGTATGTAAACATACTCTGCTACAGCCCGCACCACTGGACCGATCATGACTTAATCCGTCTAGATGATGGTCCCTTAACTATGGATTGTGCACATCATTTTTCAAGGTTAAGGTGAAAAAGTCGGGCCAATAGCGTGTGTATCTATACTCCCCATACCACAAACAGCACTGAAACGATCATGATTAAACTTTATATGATGATCGACTTCGACCTAGGAATTATGCACACTATTTTCAAGATCAAGTAAAATGTCAAGACATACTTTGCTAGTAAATATATATTGTATGAAAGGAGAAAGCTACCGCTCCCTTTTAATGTTACCAGATATATTAGAAAACATTAAAGATTGGTTAAATAAACATAAAGTGAGAGAAATACATAGATAATTAAGATACGATATGAGTGTGCGTTCACTTAATAAAAAATACCTAACGGGATCTGTAAAAATTCCACAGCAGACTCTTTCATATATAATATATCGATGTTGGCATTCTGTGGATACTCGGCGTAAATTAAGACTCCTGATACTGTTGTAGCTCTGTAGTTTAAACTGCAAAAGTATTTATCTAAGCAAGCATAGACGCACGACGTAAGTGATAATATACGCTTAAATATGATATTTTAATTTCTCCATATTTCGTATATAATATTGATTTCTTTCTAGCTATAATCCAAACCGAAACCAAAACTTATGAAGAATTCCAGGAAAAATTATTCATTACAATAAACGGAAAATCATAACAATTAAACTCAGAAAAAATGTAAACGTGACACACAAAATAACACGCACGCTATCATACTAGTATATAGATACATAAGTCCAACAATTAAAGCAATTTTGACGCATAATTTTAGTCGAGAATAAATATGCATAGCTTAGCATATATTTTATTATCAAAGCATAGAGAATAACTCTTTATTATTCTAAATTTGTTGTAGGTTTTCATTATTATAGAACAACGAGGCGTTTCTAAATAGTAAAAAAACGTCTTAATAGTATTGCAGTCAGCATAAATATTAATATTAAAAGTCTAGTGTCATGCAAACAAGATGGAACGTAAAGCCTATTTATTTTATTGAAAATATTTCTTGTGACGAACTGTGTTATTTTGTCTCGAGTAAAAAATGATATTGGCATAATATTTTCATGTTAATTAATTTTATTTACTTTACTAGCATTTCAGCCTGGCGTTGCCCGGGTGTTTGGAGGTGTATGTTGAGCAAAAAAAAAAAAGGCAGGCTCGAATGCGTACCGCGAAGGAGGAAAAGAACTGGGAAAAAACCTGACGTCTTTGCGGTTACGACCACCACCGAACTGGAAGTGATTTATGTTTAAATTAAGGCTAGACAATCGAAAGGAGAGGATACCTTTCAAAAATATCGGCGAAAAAAGCGACCCCCCCTGTAGAAAAGTGCCTAGTTGAAGGTGAAGATGTTTTTAGCCAATTTTTCGATTTTGTCGTATGAAAGGTCGAACTTTAAAACGATACTGATCTTGGTAAAATCCGTCGCATCTGTCGAAAGGATAGGCAGACATTCAAACATATATACATACATTTATATATTGGTAACTAAAAATTTTCGACCCAAGCGGATGAAAAAGTTTGCCTTATTTCTGAATACCCTTTATGTAAAATGTCAAATGTTGAGACCAGAAATTGTCTGAGTAATTTCGTAGAGACTGAAAAGGTACAAAATTTTGTAACTTTGAACCCTATTATTGACCTCTTAAAATTTATTGTTTTGGGCTCAAATCAAGTTATTAAGTTAGATCCATGTCCAAGGCATCTATATCTAAATTTTCAAGTGTTTAGACTCAAAATTGTCGGAGGAGTTTGGTAGAGTTCTCAAAAGTCAAATCGTTGAACTTTGATAACTTAACAGCCAAATTTCTAGCCGAAGACCGATCACTTCAATTTTCCCAAATCTCAGTACCCTGTATATAAAATTTCGAGTTTGTAGATATAAAATTGACAAAGTTATTGCGTTTGGATTTAGGCACATACAAAGAGCAGGGAAAATTTATGACAATAGTTTCAGCTAGACGGGTGTCTTTTGTGAAAAATTGGCGAGAGAGGGGGGCAGAGATTGGAGCGCAGACGAACACTTGAACACAAGACAGGCTCGCAACGTCTCTTCTGTGGGAGAGAGGCTGCAGGGAAGAGAAAAGGGTCTCCCCCACTAAGCCACGAAGTCTATTTTGTACTTTGTTAAGGCAGGATAGATTGCCTTCAACAGCCCCTGCCCAGATGTGGCAGCAGCACTCCATCCTTGGACGTACTTGGTTTTTATACAGATAGAGAATTGCATCAGTAGTGAGATGTCTTCTGGAGCGGTAGAAAGTAAGTGGCCTGAATTCTTTAGGTGCAAAAGCCCAACTACTGACTTCACTATATTTAACAAAATGTCTATCCATTTCTAAGTTATCTACCAAGATAACCATGAACGTGGATTTTTCAGAAACAACTAAGTTCCTGTCGGAACTATTCCGGTCGAACACAATCTTGTTCTTAAACGTTCGAAATGCCTGAACATAGTCAAGAACAACCAGCAAGGTTTTCTAACGTTTGTCGTATCGGTGAACAAGCTCTGTAATGATTTCAAACTAGTCTAGCAAACTGCCGATATTTTAAGTGCTGAATCTCAAGGTCTAGTAGAAACAGAATACGTCAAAATTAGACAATGAAAACGAACGTGAATTCATTATCAAAAAAATTGTCAGAGGACTGTCAAAGAGTGATTTAAAAATGGTTGACGATTCAGGTGTTACTTAAATTAGAAAAATCACAAGAAAGTCAACCGCCTATTCCTCTCAAAAAGATAGAAGGAAAATTTCATCTACTATATCCCGCAATAAACAAAATGCGAATAGGTTAAAGAAATTGCCCGGACCATGTTACTATTGTGGTAAACGGCATTGGATGAAATTCTGTTTAATCAACGGAACGCATATTGTAAAAAGTTGTAATAAAAATAGTCATAATTTATCTGAATGCTGGTACGCTAACAAAACGAGGAAACTCAAAAGTAAAATTAGGCAAGCTCGATCAGACAACATAGTCGATAGAAATTTAAGAAAATATGTAACAATATTTTCAACTAGCAGGACCTGTTAACTGGAGTTGCTCGGTGAAAGCATGCCCCCCTTTCTCGTAAAAAAAAGTAAACTACGGTTTTTGGTGATGGCCAATCCCCTACGTCCTCACGTTAAGAAGGTTTCGGAATACCTATCCCTACCCTTTTTATGTTAAGAACGTTGTATGCAATAGACACGGCCAACCTCACTATGGTAAAAATTGCTTTCGGAATAGAACCTAGATGTATGTTGTCATCATACCCACCCGCCAAGACTATAAATAAGACATAAATTGGGGGGGGCAGTGTCGTGCGGAGATTACACCTTTTTATCGCGCGTGTGTAGAACAGTGAATTACAGTGCATGGTGCATGTCATTATGTCTCGAAAACTACTTGTCGTTGCCAAAGTTAAAATAGATTGTTTTATTCAGCATAGTCTAAAACCTATAGACGTCATCAGTTTAAAGTAAATAGTGTAAGGTAAGGTAAAAAAAGTTAACGTCTAAGCATTTAATGAGTGTGGAAAACGAAACCTGAGTAGAGAACTAAACAAAAAACAACTATAGTAAATAAAAAAAAACAATATATATAACAAATACGTATATCCGTAAGCAATGAAATAAATAGGAAATTTGTACTTGAGCTGCGTAAATTATTTGAGAAAGAAAGTAAAAGAAAAAAATAAACTGGCGTAAATGTAGTCAAACACAAACTTATTGAAAAGTAATGAAAATTATAATTTATCTGGACGTAATTCAGGCTTAGAGTGTCAATATATAAAAATAAATAGTTCTATCATTTCAAAAGTAAAAATTATTTTTTTTTGTCTAATCACCCCAATCTAGGCTCGGTGTCACTTTGATGTAGGGCTCTACTACAAGTCTCTTTTTTAAAGAGATTCAACGGAAATTTATGAAATTGTCCCTCTTGTAAATTCCACAGTTTACATTTTTTTTCTTTTTCACGTTAATCTCATCGATAACAAGCTAAACTTTCAGATAGGAAAAAGTATAATTGTAAAAAAAAAAAAATTGTAATTATGACTTTTATAGTCGGGTATCAGTTTTCAGTTATAACGTTTTATTGAATGGAACACTTACTTTGTGGTCATCACCGAACAAATGTTGTCGTAATATTTTTCTCGGTAATGGTCACATAGTATGTGTTCAATAAGAATTTAAGTAGAACATTAAAGTGAACACAATGTGTAACCTAATATTGCGTAAAGGCATGTGTAACTTTTAACTAAATGTGATGGTTTATTTTTCTAAACATCAATCTGTAAAAGAAAGGACAAGCGATGGTAGTAAAGTATTAATCATTTTAAAAAAGATCAGTTCATTTTAGCATCAGTTAATTTCGAACGCCGAAACCAGATGCGATTTAAAGAAACTTGCGACGTATTTTTTAAATGTAACAATGTGTAAATAATGTTAATGCAAATAATGCGTAATAGCGTGGGTAACGTGTAATTAAATGTTATGATTAATTTTTGTAAAGAGCTGCCAGTAAAATAAAGGGACAGTGATGATAGTAAAGTATAAATGATTTTATAAAAATGCGTAACGATTGATCAGCCATATTGATTAAGAGATGCGGTCATCGTTTTTGTATGATCGTGTACAATCCGGAATAACATAATTCAATGAATAATAGGAATAGGCGGAATATTATTGGGATAAATCATTATGTTCGAATGGTGAAGTGCAATGGTATTTGTAGGTGTTTGAATGTTTAATTCAGTTATTAAGAGTGTCATGTCAATATAGATAAAATGGTTATATATTTACCCGGTCCTTACTAGGGGATTGGGAGGACTTTTCAGGTAGAGGGGGAAATACAGACTACTTCGTCTATAGATCTTGGCGATCGTGCTGATGTCGCTCGTAGAAAGTAAGGTTTTATAATAACGGATAAATGTATCTGCAACGGCGTTAAAAAGTTACATGAGATGGTGGGTAAAAGTTAAGACATAATAAATTTGTATGTGGCATTTGTTATTGCAAACCTACTGTAATTTGGTCCAGAGGAAAATTTCTGCATTCAAATTATTATATATAGGAGAAAACTACATAAAATCCAAGCTTGATTCAGGTTTTATTTGTTAATCATTAACTGGCGTACTTGGCAATAATTAAACAAGCGGACGTTATTAAAGACGGATAAAACAGTAAAATCTGTAACTGGCGAGGTAACCATTCATAGTAACAGTAAACTTAATTACCAAAAAGCTGAAAGACGACAAACGAAAATCTTCAGATAACTTATTCGGAACAGATGAGAAAAAAGAATTAATCTATGTGATTCCCTTTTATCGCAACATGTGACGTACAGTGTCCAGATCGGTAAACTTAAAAAAGGAACAATGATTTTCCCATATTTTTTAGCGGCCTTTGGAAATGTATGCAATTAAAAGTTAAGCTTACGATGAAAGACGATGTATAACATGTATTTAAGAAAGAACGGAATGCTCCTTTTGCTATAGAGCAAATCAACGAATAATTAAATAAGCTTATTCTGTCAAAAAATATTTTAGCGAATGAGCAACACCTACGGCCCAGGTAAAGAACAACCGAATACCCATATGCGAAGATTTCTAGACAGGATAAAACGATGACTTACAGGATCACAATTATCCTCTCCCTGAAGTAAGGTTCAATAAATTAAATCGTGGAAAAGTATTCACCACAATTGACCGTCCAGACGCACACCTTCAGATAGAGATACATATAGAAATGTCAAAATTGCTCTGATTCAACATCCATAGAGGTCTGTACGATAACACTATTTTGGGGTCGAGGTTGCGCCTGTAATTTTCTAACAAATCAGAGATACTATGCTGGGCGAACTTGATTGTACAACAGCATATTTGGATGATATTAGTGATAAGTAAAACTACAGCAGAGCACCGGAATAATATGATTAACGTATTCGAGAATAATACGGGTTTATGTTAAGGAAGCAAAGCATGATTTTTTCTAGCTAGACATCAAATACTTAAGTCATATCATAAATAGATATGGTCGTCAGGCGGAATTAGAAAAGACAAATTATATGTATTTAAATTGTATGTAAATATATTTTAATAGACCGTATATTTCGGCGTATAAGACGACCCTTAAAGGTAACAGATCATCTTTAGAAAACTACGTTTCATAAGATACGGGGCGTTGCTATCTCTAACCCAGGCGAAAAAACAGGGTTTCGTGATTTCGCAGTCGTATTGTACCACCGATATATGATACATTTATTAAAATTTGCTCCAGTTTTCTGCCTAGTCTTATCTGACGGTCGCCATATACGCCGAACTATACGGTATATGTATATATATATATATATATATATATATATATATATATATATATATATATATATATATATAATAAAAATATCTACTCATATATATATATAAATATTTATATTTTTGAGTAGATATTTAAAATATGTATATTATATATATATGTGTATAATTATTATATATAATGAAATATAGATATAATATATCGACATGCATAATTAAATATATATATATATATATATATACATATTATATAGTGTGTGTAAAAAGAAGAAAAGAGGAAGGGCGAACAGCGACATCAAATGTTCACTTATTTTTATTTTAGAAATATATTTTTAAGTATTTATCGCCCCGCTTTGCGGTGTTTTTTTTTTTTTTTTTTTTTTTTTCAAGTATCGTAATATTACATATACAAGACCTCTATTCAATTTCTGGAATGTCTTTAGAACCTAAAAAGACTGACAGTAAACACAGCCATCAATCATCCAGTTAACTTTAAGCTAACATATACTCTTGCAAGCAATCATAAAAAGTTAGTTCGACAACGAGACAACGATCAGTTTCGCTTTATCGAGTCACTAAACTAATTGAATTTACTTAAACGGGAAATCTATTTAAAAGTGCTTTTTATTGATTGGAAAAGAAGGCACTGTTGTAGACGTAGATTTTCCAGCCTGGAGATTCTGGAATCCCAGTTGACAGGCCAACGCGAAAACACCTAATGTCCCCTCGTATTGCTAATCGATAAACGAGTCTATTGTTTTTAGCTAGAATTATGTTAATCAGCGATTACTATGATGCTACATTACTTCGGAATAAAATATTTAAACTCAAGTCTTTTAAAATGTTATTAATCGCAACAACAATAACGACAACAACAATAATAGTATTAATAATTCCCCAAAGCACACACGTATGATAGTAGCTTAGCGCCACACAAAATGCTCGTGAATTTACGAAGAAAATGGAAAGACAGAGAATATATACCATTACTAAGCCCTCTGTTGGAAGAGTTTGAAGAGTTATATAATCATACAAACTACAAATAAATATCAATCAGCAAGCTTCCCTTATAAACGATAATTCGAAATGTTGGTTGAAAGAAGAGGGTATTGTCAAAAATATAGAAAAGTACTACTAATTATAATGATACTAATAATAACAATCTGAATTTTTATTGTTTTTTTTAATAGTTTAAAACACTACTACTTATAATGATACTAATAATAACAATCTGAATTATTATTAATATTATTATTATTATTATTATTGTTTTTTTAATAGTTAAAAGTCGCTTTATATACACAGGTAAATTACCGGAAATATATCTCTATGTATAGTTTTTCCCCTCTTTACGGAACTACAGTAGGTTTACAACAACAGATGCCGCATACGAATTATGCCTACACTATTAGCCACTACCTTATGTTACTTTAGAGCAACATTATATACACATTTAGGCGTTATAATAAAATCTTATGTTAGTTTCGATGATCGCCACGATCACAATATTAGCAAGTTAGACGAAATTAGTTCCTATTTTTCTCTCTATTAATTATGTGTTCCACTGACCCAACTAGACACCGACACTATTTCTACATATCTCTACTCTGCTGGTTATAATCGCTCTTAACTGATTATTAGACACGTACACATTTACATATTCATATAATGATAATTTCTACCTTACCGAAATCCGGCACAGCTAATTGACTGGTCAGTAGATCTTCTCATATTCTGATATTGGGCTCTTCAACCATTAAACGAACGGTTCGACACTTACAAAGACACCGCCATTTGTGTACATATCTATTCGTCCATTTACAAACTTTTGCTCTAGATTTGTTTTTTCATTCGCTTTTCAAATACTATTTTATATCCATATGCCTCAACTATATTCTCTTCAATCAACGATAGTTACGTATCAGTTTAGTTTACATATACGATCTCATAATTGATTTTGCTTCATATTGTATTTCTTAAGAAGGAATTGGAATTAAGCGGTTGATTTAAAAAATATTAATTAAAAGTTATCTTCATTCCATACTTGTTATACCAGTTATTAAAATTTGAAATTGATCGGTTTTAGTTTTTATCAATATATAAGTATTTTATTTTAATTTCTTTTTACTCTCTAATGACATTCTGAAATTCTTCACGTTGTAAGGTAGAAAATTGTGTTTATTATATTTTTATCAATTTACCAATTTACTCAGAGGTTTATGCATTTATATTTTAATATGTTGACTTTAGTATTTATTAATCACCCTCATTTTATTTTAAACTTATAATTCGAAAATTGTTTTAGGCCAATCTCGGGTAAATTTCTGATTTATTTTTAACTTTATATTTTGATTAACTTTATTTTACTCTAACGTCGCCTATTTTGAAGTTATTTAATATATTTTCTAGTTTGTGCTGGTGTAATTTTATTAACAATTACAATTATTAAAATCAAAACAACTTCTATTTCTCCTATTTAAGTTATAATTAGTTTATATCCTGTTAATTGAAAGTCTAATAATTTATTTATTGATTGCGACATTTTAAAATATTAGTATTAAATTTAAGAATTCTTTTTACACACTTACATTTCACCCTCAATGTATTTTGTCAATTTCCCTTTAGAAATTTATTTCAATCAGGTTTTAGGCGAGAACACAGGAATTTATTTCAATGAAGACAGCTTTGTATAGCACCAGTCTTTTTTTTTTAGATTTCCTTTTTAGAATGTATTATGGGGAATGCTTCAAGTAAGCACAGATTACATCTTTAACATTTACTTGGCTTATTCATTCAAGTCTTATCTACTATTGACCATTTTAATCCAAACTTTTACTATTTTCCTCATCCAAAAACCTAATGTGTTTCTCTTATTAATTTTAATAATTATTTTTGTTATATCCTCATTTATATCAGTATTCACATCCCTATTTGGTTCCTTCTCAGGTCCAATTTTAAATGATGCAACATGATGTCTACATCTGTCTTTAAAAAAAACAATTTGTTTCACCTTTCTTAAGTCTAACACTGACACGTCGAACTCCTTCCCCTGCCAGTCTGTAAGCATTTAGGAACACACATCCGCACGTACCGTGTGTGCGTCCACATGGTCGTTTAGTTCGCCCTAATCCATAACAGGCTGCAGGTTTCCCTGAACAATCGCTATTAGTGGGATTAATCCCTTGGACGGACCAAACTCTTTCTCCAGGTATGGTATCAGCCATCCATTGCAAAATCAAGTTTGCAATTCGCAGTCATAATCCTTCTGAATGTATTTGGGCACGGTGTATTCAGGTGTCTGATTGATCAGCTATTGTGGCAGCTGCTCATTCGGCCACTTCCAGGTTGCAGTATAATGTTTCTTAGTCGGGTCGAATACGACATAAAAATCAGGTCGTTCTATTTTCACTGCAACAGACTTGCCGATACCGTAAACTTCCTTCAGGAAATTTGCCTCACCGTTCATTTATATGAACGCAGCCCAACAGGCGGATGACATCAATTCCGAGCAAGAGATCGAATCCCAAGAGATCCATATCCATGGCCAACATCTCCACCACCACCACGGGGATCCTTTTACCCGTTGGTCGCTCCTTTGCTAGTCATATTCTTTCAATCAACAGTCAGTACCTCTGTCTTGTGTCCATTCTGTGGACTACAAACTGTACTCCTTACTAGAGATCGAGTGCACCCAGAGTCAATCAATGCGTCCCGAATCACGCACTTTACGCGCACGCGCTTCACTGGCAGGTCAGTTCTCATCCTACTCGGAGCGAGTGTGGATCTTACATTTCGCCCGTTTCCGTTTTCCGGACATTTTGATGTTATGTGTTCCTCTTTCTGGCATCGGTAGCATCGAATGCATGGTGTACTGCGCTGCCTCGATCGTCTGAGCTGGCAGTACTTAGCAAGATGGTTGGCTCTAGAGAAATTGAAACAACACAGAGGGTTTGTGTAGAGGCGCTGTTTCTGTTCCTGGCGGCTGCAACCCATTCGTTATTCACTACGGACCTTGCTCGGCTGAGCATATTTTCTATTGGGAGCTGATTGATATCAGCAAATGCACACAGCAACGCTGGGTATGGGTAGGCAGTCCAGCCATGAATGCATATTTCAATGTCTGGTTCGGGACTCCTCCGAACAGGTTGGAGAGCTTTGTTAACGCAGCGTGGAACTCATATACAGACTCGCCCGTGCATAAGGTGCGTCTTGAAAACTGCTTGTATGCCTAACATGGGCCAAGCGCAAAGGCCCGGAGTAGTGCATTTTCCCCACGTGTTACATTATTCTTCTCTACATCTGGCATCTGTTAGTAGACGTCGAAAGCTCCGCCAGCTAGTCGCAAGGGGTGACCTGTTCAACTGTCAATCCTCGATGGCTTGCAGATAAGGTCCACTCTCTCTAACCAGTCTACAATAGATGTTGTGCCGTCATATTCCGGTACTAATTTTAGGTGAAACCTTCCTTCAGCCATAATGCCGAGATAGCTGGAAGCAGAATGTTCTATTTTTAGTTCATTCTTCCTACTGTCTCTTTCTTCCTAGCCTCGATTCGCGATACTTCTTCACCTTCTTTCTGAAACGAACAAAACGAAATCTCTCTCACCGACCGAAGCAAATGAAAACATACTCCCCACACAAAAATCTGACGTCTTTTATATCCGTGGGGTGCAGATTAATGCAAATGAGTACAAACCGGATTTCATGTACCATCACACAGGTGCAGTGTCATTTGTGCATTAGACGTTTTAGTGTTTGGCTCGTCATACATTGTCTACAATATCGTTATTAGATAAATGAATAAATCGATATATATATATATATATATATATATATATATATATATATATAAACAACGCTAAGCCTCCTTAGTACAAAATGGTATTTCGGAATACCAGCTGGTGTATGTGCTCTCCGCTTTTCTCCGCATTGTTTTAAGTCAGTTTTTCCTCTCCTTGCAACTGGACTCAAGTAGTGCTGATTTAATAGAAGTATGGTTGTGGTTGCGCAACCCCTACCTCACGCGCAGATACCACTACAGGGGTGACCATTGTATCTTGAGACTAAACGGAGGCATCGAATTATATGTACATATAAAACTTTATTTTGTGATGATTATTTTGTCATCGCGGAATTTAAAGTATTAACACCTTTACTGATACGGTACCAGTTCTACACTTTCTTTTTGTTTTCTTTTTTTTGTAAAGCTTTTTGGTTTATATGCTTTGTTTCTTTTTTTACCTGAAGATGATTACTTAATGAATGCAACGTCTACGTGATACAACTAGAACAAAAAGATTATTAGAAAAAATTAATAAGTTTTAATCAATTTTACCAATATGTTGAGTCAATTGCATCCGACTACAAATGACAATTACTTTTATGGTGTAAATGAAGAAAAAGAGAAACAAGACCGACCGACCGCGTTTTTGTGTGGCTTACCTCGTGTTCATAATGAAGAAGAAAGAAACAAAAATGGCTGCCCTGTTTGTTTATATGCCTACAGGGTGACCACGGGGTATGCAAATGAGATGCTTCTGATTGGAAATAAAAGAGGAGTGATTTGGGGAAGGAGGGCATTCTGAAGTTTGATTGCGAGCAGAGAAGGTGTATTTGTAGAAGAGAAAAGCTAAAGTTGCAGAAGTTCGTTTTGGAGTGGAGAGAAGACGCGTCAAGTGGGAACGGGAAGGTGAAAGTTCGGACAGCAGTGTCACGCAAACGACAAGATATTTCGGCCTATCAAGCAATTAACATGGCTGAGTGGAGACTGAGCACTCAGATGTTGAGACCCTTTACTGGGGAGGGCGACCTGATTAAGTGGCTGGAGAAATTAAAAATGGTGGCGAAGCTGCAAAAGATAGAAGATGTGGTCACCCTGCTGCCGCTATACTTAGAGGGGGAAGCTCTCACGATTTACCAGCAGATGCGAGATGAAGACAAGGAAGACCTTGCCTTAGTGGAGCAAAGGCTGAAATTGGCCTTCGCGGAGGGCCCATTTGAAGCACTTGGCAAGCTGTCAAGTTTGAGGTGGACCGGCGAGTCCGTTGACGTCTTTGCGGCAGAGATCAGGAGACTGGCAGGGTTGGCTGGTTACGTGGGGAGGAGCCTGGAGATGACGGTAAAGCTGTACCTAGTGAACGGCTTCCCAGAGGAAATCTCTGCGAACATGCAGAGAATCACGGGGATCCATTCTATGGAAGTGGACGATCTCTTGGTCCACGCCAGAGTCCTAGTGAAAAATATTAAAAGCCCAATCGTGGCTGCAGCTGTGAGTGGAAATATGTGCATGAGGCCTCACTTGAATTAGAGGCAGCCGGCGAGGCGACAGGAGGGAAGACCTGCCATCAAGTGTTTCCGGTGCCAGGGTCCTCATCTGATCAAGGACTGCAAAGAGCCGAGACCGAGGATCACGTGCTACCTATGTGGACAAGTGGGGCATATTAGCCGCTATTGTGTTGCTGCACGGGACCAGGGAAACGAGTGAAGGGGAGCTATTGTGCCAGTGGTTACCCCTTCTGTGTGGAAATGGCGCATGATGGAACATTGCCTCGGTTACCGGTGGTAGTCAATGGGAAGAGAGCCATAGCCCTTGTCGACACAGGCTGCACTACAACGCTGTTAGCAAGGAATGTCGCGAGGTCATGGAGCGGAACCAGGATTATTAGGACCGTGGATGGCAGGGATGTGAAATGCCTAGGAGAGACGACAGCGGAAGTAATGGTGCAAGGGGTGCCCATTGAACTGCAAGCCCTAGTGTTGAATCATCTGGTCGGTGGTGTCGACGTGATTATAGGTATGAGTGCAATTAACCGACTTGGGGGCGCTACGTTAAGAGGGGGCCAAGTGACGTTTGGACGTCTTAGCGCAGTAGGGATGGCAGGAGTGGAAGGTGATAGAACTGTCAGAACCCCAAAACCGGAGGTTTGCTGCATTGAGGACAAAGATTTCCTGGCGAAGTTTGATGGCGTGAGGTGGACGGTGGAATGGAAATGGATCTCCGGACCCCCAGAACTACAGAATAAGGTGGGCTGCTACGAAAACACCCTGCGAGGAGAAATAAGAAAAGGATTCGAGGAAGAAGTGGAGAGGTGGATAAAAGAAGGAATTCTGAAACCGTGGACAGGGGAAGAAAAAGGAGTGCTGCCACTACTGGCGGTTGTTCAGCCTACCAAAAACAAGATTAGGCCCGTGCTGGATTTTAGGGAATTGAACAGACACGTAGCCTGCCACACTGGAACGGGGATCGACGTATGTGAGGATGTCATGAGGAAATGGAGAAGAATGGGGCGGGCCACTAAGATTGTCGATCTGAAATCGGCATATCTGCAGATCCATGTAGATGAAAAACTCTGGCAGTACCAACTGGTCCGGTACAAGGGGCGGGTGTATTGTCTGATGAGGTTAGGCTTTGGGCTGAGTTCAGTCCCCAAAATTATGACTGCCATACTGAAGACAGTGCTGAGCAAAGACTGTACAGTGGAGGAGGCCACTAGCTCGTACATTGACGACATCCTGGCGGAGGAGGCAGAGGTGACAGCAGAGAAAGTAAGAAGCCATGTCGAGAAGTATGGGTTAACCGCAAAACCGGCGGAGGCCCTAGATGGAGGAGCGGTGCTGGGGTTGAAACTAAGGCGAGATGGAAAAGACAGTCTTGTCTTCGAACGAGGGAATGCAATACCCGAAGTCGGATCTGAGCTGACGAGGCAGGAACTCTTCTCAGTCTGCAAGAGGCTGGTCGGGCACTATCCTATCGCTGGCTGGCTCAGGATATCATGCAGCTTTATTAAACGACAAACAGGCACTGATGACTGGGAAGGCCGTGTGACGAAGGAGGTCACGAACATGCTGCAAGAAGTCATTGTGAGAGTGAGGAATGAGGACCCAGTGAAAGGGAAATGGTATGTCAGCGGCGAAGACGCGGGTGTGGTTTGGTGCGATGCCAGTAACCTGGCGTTGGGCGTCGTACTAGAGATAGGAGGTGTAACTGTGGAGGATGCGGCGTGGCTAAGAAAAAACAACGACTTCTCCCATATCAACGTAGCAGAACTAGATGCCGCTATAAAAGGAATCAATCTGGCCCTGAAATGGGGATTGAAAATAATTGAAGTCAAAACCGATTCGGCAACGGTAGCGTCGTGGATTCGGTCGGCAGTAACTGGCGATAAGAGAGTTAAGACAAGGGGTGCTGCGGAAATGCTGATCAAGCGCAGACTCGGAGCGCTCACCGACCTGATAGCGGAATTCCAGTTGAGAGTATCTGTTGTGTTGGTCCCGTCAGAAAAAAACAAGGCGGATTCGATGACACGCGTGAAGAAGGCCTGGCTGCAGGAGGGAAAGGAGGTCTCCTCGGTATGCTGTGCAGGGGAAGAAGTCAAAGAGTCACACGAAATGCACCACTTTGGTCGAGAACGAACGTTATTCCTAGCCAGAGAGGTTTACCCGGAGACCACCGAGGAGGAGGTTAGGGAAGTGGTGGAGAACTGTCGAGAGTGCCAATCAATTGACCCTGGATCGTCCAGACACGAAGCAGGAGAGCTACACGTTGCGGAGGACTTGAAGCGATTGGACATTGACGTGACACACTATCGCCACAAATTGTATCTGTCGATGGTCGACTGTGGACCGGGAAGGTTTGCCATCTGGAGAGAGATCAGGGCAGAAGCTGCATGGGCGATCGGAGGGGTCATCGAGGAGATATTTTTGGAGAGAGGGCCGGTTGAGGAACTCTTAATGGACAATGGCCCCGCTTTCCGATCAGAAGCCTTTAAAGAGGTATGCGATAAGTGGGGAGTAAGGCAATTTTTCAGAGCAGCGTATCGGCCGAGTGGCAACGGAATAGTGGAGAGGAATCATCGCACCATTAAAGCCGCTGCGGAAAAAAGCAACGTATCACCCATAGAGGCGGTGTTTTGGTATAACATCTCGCCGAAGACCAAACAAGATGAGACAACTGTGCCTCATAGGGCCGTGTTCACATATAAGTGGCGGCATCCGTGCAACAAAGCAGCAAGAATTGAGAGTGAAGAAGCCACTATCAAAGTAGGTGAAGAGGTGTGGGTGAAACCCCCCAATGCACAGTGTACCACTCGTTGGAAAAGAGGGGTCATAACAGGATTGCAGTCGAAGAACAATGTGATGGTGAATGGCGTTCCCCGGCATATCTTAGACCTGCGTCGTGTGACATTGCCGGTATGCAGTGAGAGCAGTGAAGAAGAAGAAATCGAGGGCCTCCGAGAAGCAAATGATGCTGCTCAACCTGACTTAGGCCCGCGTTGTAGTGAACCTGAAAACGTTAACCCCCGAGAAGTTGTCCCCCAGAGGCCTCGACGTGAGAGGAGGCGGCCTGCTTGGATGGAGGATTACGAAGTATCCTATTGATCTCGAAGATCAGGGGGGCGTGTGGTGTAAATGAAGAAAAAAGAAACAAGACCGACCGACCGCGTTTTTGTGTGGCTTACCTCGTGTTCATAATGAAGAAGAGAGAAACAAAAATGGCTGCCCTGTTTGTTTATATGCCTACAGGGTGACCACGAGGTATGCAAATGAGATGCTCCTGATTGGAAATAAAAGAGGAGTGATTTGGGGAAGGAGGGCATTCTGAAGTTTGATTGCGAGCAGAGAAGGTGTATTTGTAGAAGAGAAAAGCTAAAGTTGCAGAAGTTCGTTTTGGAGTGGAGAGAAGACGCGTCAAGTGGGAACGGGAAGGTGAAAGTTCGGACAGCAGTGTCACGCAAACGACATATGGCATCTTTCTTCAGACCAGAAACGCTTGCAATAAGTTATAACCGATCAATATTTCAAATACTCCCAAGGTATCTTTCCGTAGGAATTTTAGATATGATACCTGTATGCAGTCTACGTTGCCGATTAAAATAAATAAGATTAAGAATGGAACACACTAAGGACTAGAAACTTTGGTTAGGACTGTCTTACGAATGTTTTGTTAAATTTTTTATCTTTAAGGTTTTTTAAGAGTCAAACGACCCGAATAATTCAAGAACATTGACTTAGTCAATATAAGTAAGATATAGATGTTGGGTGATCTGACGTTCTAATTAGCATTACACTCGTTTTATCCTTAAATAGTCCACGTTTCTTAGACAGAATTCATTGTTTCCTGAATACTCTGCTCAATATACGAAATAAATTCAGTAGATTAGCAGAGGCGAGTGTTTGTAGAAATGGTTTAAAAGCATAGACTTAGCTATGAAACTAGTAGGGTCGGAAATAATATCCGTGGTTAAAAACATTCGGAACACTAATTTCACAGTCCTGATAAGACTCGGAAAGTAAAAATCCATCGAAAACAGCATCGGTGCATTATCATTCAGAAATGTCACCGCAAAAGTAAATATAGTTTTTGCGCATTGTTAAAACCTGTTTATCTTTTGGAAAGTTGTGTAGCTTTTTTTTTATTACATGTGTGTCACAACTTATCAAGGCCCAGAGGCCACTCGAGGATAAGGGTTAATAGGTATACATTAGTCATTGTGATTTTAGCATAGTAAACAGTGGGAATTTTGTAACTTGGATTACTTAGGGGGACGATTCAATTAGAACTTGTTCACATTGGACTTTTTCTTTTTTTTTCAGAGGTATCAACACATTATCAAGGTCAAGAGACCACTCAAGGATAAGGGTTAAAGAGTGTACAGTAGAAATTGGACAATATAATAATAATTAGTAATGAAAATTTGGTAAATTTGATAACTTATACGGAACGACTCATCAAGAACTTATTTACGTTAGACTTGAAGACAACCATATTGTAGTCAGCCGGAAAGCAGGAAAACGGAAGACAATTCCACAGGCGTGCAGTTCTAATAAAAAAGCTTTGTTCATGGAGTCTACGTTTAGGTTTAGGCACAGATAAAGAGTGGGGGGAATTATTGATAGTGTTTACAGCTAGCCGAGTGTTTCTTGTGAAAGTTTGGCGAGGGAGGCCATAGATTGAAGCTCAGTCGAACACTTTCCATGAAAATAACGATACATCAGAGACAAACTCGCAACATCTCTTCTGTGAGATAGAGGTTGCAAGGAAGAGAAAAGGACATCTCCTACGAGGCTACGAAGTCTATTTTGAACTCTATCAAGGCAGGCCAAGTCCTTTATAGCAGCTCCTGCCCAGATGTGGCAACAGTATTCTATCCTTGGACGTACCTGGCTCTTATATAGATAGAGAATTGCATCAGCAGTGAGATATCTACTGGATCGATAGAAAGATCCCACCATTTTTCCAGCGGCCTTGGCAACAGATTTGATGTACGTGTTCCATTTAAGATCAGGAGTGATGGTCAAGCCCAGAAGCTTGTCAAAACTTGAGGCCTCCTGAAGACGAGAGCCATTCATTTCAATTGATGCCAGATGGGGGTCAGAATGTTGATGATGTAAAGAGAGAAGCTTGGTTTTAGATGCATTAAAAGTAACCAGCCACTCCTTTCCCCATTGTACTACATGCTCAAGATCAGAGGAGAGAGAATTGGAGAGAACTTGGTCGTTTACTGTCATAGATGTGCTACCATAAATGGTAGTGTCGTCAGCATAAATGTCTACAAATGATGTAAGGGTGTGATTTGGAAGATCATTAATGTAGATCAGGTAAAGAGTTGGGCCCAGGATGGGCCCCTGACGGACACCGGCATTAATACTGTGGGCTTCTGATTTTTGCCCCTCAACTACCACTCTTATGAACCTATCAGAAAGAAATGATTTAATAATTGAGAAGACATTTCCAGCTATACCATAGCTAGAGATCTTATGAAATAAACCTTTATGCCATACCCTATCAAAGGCCTTAGATATGTCAAGAGCAATTGCCCTAGAAAGGTTGCCTCCGTCGAGAGATTTGCTAATCCTATGAGATATAACTGTAAGCACATCTGCTGTAGATCTAGCAGAACGGAAACCATATTGAGTGTCACTAAGAAGGTTATTTTTGTTGAGATGGTTGATTACTTCTCTATTTAACACAGATTCCAGCAACTTACTCATGACGCACAGGAGACTTATTGGCCTGTACTGAGAGGGGGATGAGCGATCACCTGAATTCTTAAATACAGGGCATACTGATGAAATTTTCCAGGGAGATGGGAAACTATTCTCCTTAAGACAACGTTTAAATAGTTTTGTGAGTATGGGCGCAAGTTCAGATTGAAGTTTTTTGAGTACTACAATTGGAATACCGTCCGGGCCAGTTGCTTTACTGGAATCAAGGTTTTTGATAAGCTTGGCAACATCACGTACAGATATACGTATATCACAGATATGTATTTCAGATACAGGAGGAAATATTGGGGGTTAGCGGCCTTGATCGCAAAAGGTAGAATTAGCTGCAAAGTTCTTGACAAAGAGTTTGGCTTTGTCTGATGCTGACGAGATTACCTCAGGTCCATTGATGATAGTTGGGATGGAGCACACGCTTCTGTTCAGTTGTGATAGTTCCGTTTCTTGAAGCAAAGAACACAAAAGCTAGCATTGTAGATATTAGTTGTGAAATAATTCCATCTACCATACAATTATACGCCTTCTTGGAATAATCACGTGTTTGGAATTCGGACAAGATAATTATGTAACTTCTCTGGTCTGAAAAAATAAAGACAAATTAAATGAAAAATGTTTGCATGTCACACCAAACACACACACATAAACGTATCTCTAATCTATCACTATTTCCTTCCTGGAACTACATATACATTATATATATATATATATATATATATATATATATATATATATATATATATGATTAAAATGTATACGAATTGAACTCCTGAGTTTTCATCTTGTCATATTCTGCATAAAATATCGATTGTTTGATTAGTTCCACATTATACAAAACTAAAGTTTCATTTAGTGTTATGTATACATGGTAAACTGCTGTAATGCGTCTGTAGTTAGTATAATAGTATCTTTCTTTTTTTTTTAATTACATTTTCACCCCAAACAAGGCAAATTGCCACTTTGGTGTAGGGGGCTACTATCAGGGGAAACAACTACTGGGGCACTATGTTGGGATTTGGGCAGCAAGATGTCGGTTCACGTTACACTTGAACTTCTGCATGTCAGTACAGTTTGGGAAGAAGGGACCTGGAATGGAGTTCCAGGGTCTAGCGGTTCTTGGGAAGAAACTACTGGAGTAGGAAATCTTTTACATCTAGGGATCTCTACTGTGTGGGGGTGGGATTTAGCTTCCTGTCGTGTTTGTCGAGGGTGTCTACGTCGTGGGGGCACAAGTGTCTGCAGTTCGCCAGAACATTCACCTTAAAATACTTGAAAAACATGTAGAGGGATGCAACGTTTCGTCGATGGGACAGAGGCTGAAACTTAGATGCAAGTTCAGGGCCTATCAGATTGGCGACTCTCTTTTGAACCTTGTTTAGGAACGAGAGACTAGTAGCAGATGCACCAGCCCGAATGTGACAGCAATACTCCATAGATGGGCGAATGGTGGCCTTATAGAGGTACAGGATACTTTCGGGTGTTAGTAGTTTTCGATTCCACACACATATGAACACCTATATATATATATATATATACATAAACTTTGAATAAACAGATACAATTGTTTCTAGATCAGATTAAGATGCAATACGTTAAGTTATAAAAAGAGGAAAGAAAAACACGATCCGATTCCTTTCTTTTATCTTTTTTAAGTTTTAACACTTCTTATCAATGTCGGACTATATAAGGTCAACATACAGAAGGCGAAAGAGATCTATTGTTGTTTTTTTGCATGCAAGTAAAATAATTAAAGTAGAACCCCAGAATATGGCATTAATCCGTTTCGGGGTTGTGATCGTAAGATAAATTCGCCATATGGTGGAGCCTAATCAAAATTTTCTACAATACATATAAAAATTTAGTAACAAAATTCAGTACGGTATATAATATATAAATAACACCGTAAGGTGGAGCAAATACCAGAACCTGGGTTCGAAAAACATTGTATTCCACATCGTAACTTGAAAAATCCGTATCCAGGGGCCACCGTATCTCAAGGTTCTATTGGGTTCTACTGGGGTTTGTTATGCCCAAAGCGTGCTCTTATTGTTATTGTTGTTGGTAAACGCACGAGGTGTAAGCGAACTCTTTTTTATAAGCTTTTCTAGCGCGTGTTCGTTTTAATTGTATAAAAATTAGTATTAAAGCTTTTGGAAGCATTATTAGAAATTTAAAAATAGCCTTGAATAAACAGATAAAACTGTTTGTAGATTGTGGTTAAATTAGTCAAGTCTCAATTGCTCGATTAGACACACTGCTGCCAGAATTCCTTAATAAAAAAAAAACTCAAAGCGACGAGCTATTACTCTCTCAACTTTAAAAGCACTTATTCTGATTGAACTCACTTCTTCAAAATCCAACTACAAAATGAACACCCCCCCCTCTGAAAAAATCAGGACTCTTATCTCCAACCAGTAACACCTCATTTGCATATCAGGTGGTACACTGCAGGCATATAAAGAGATAAAGGCGGCTATTTTTTTCTTTTTTCTTCAATTATTTTAGTCCACCCAGATTTTTACAAATTGCACAAGGCACGTTTGTAACAACTGTTTAAACATTTCAGACCACGATCAAACATGTTAAGATGCAATTTATTTTAGAAGAAAGAAGTATTAGTATTATTATTCATCGGACTACTCTTCTCATCTTCAGTGTGATTTTCACAATGTTTCGGTTGATATAACCTCCGACCTTCCTCGGTTATATCGACGTAAATGTTGTGAAAATCACACTCAAGATGAGGACAGTAGTCCGATGAAAAATAATACAAATAAACAATCCTCATCTCAAAAATTTAGAAACGTCATAAAAAAGTATTCAATGATTAAAAAATATTCAGTATTTCATTCTTTCATTCCCTAGATTGCATGTACTTGGTGCCATCGAAAATGATGTTTATGCAACCTTTAGCTTTTTAGAGGGAGTAAGCCTGTTGCTTTGCCTACAATATTCTGTAGTCATCACAAATGCGATGGGTGCTCTACGGCTATACTCTCGATCATATATGTTCGAGTCAAATGTAAATGTTTTTGCTAGTGTCTTTGGATTTACGTATATATCATTTTTTAACAGACTTCCATTTTTCAAGGAATGGTTTAGGAATGTGATTTGAGATCATTAATGAATATCAGGAAGAGTGTTGAACTCGAAATGGAACACTTCGGCAGGCCAGTATTGATGCTCTATGCTTCAAACTTCTTGACCTTGATGCCGTCGGTATGTTAAAAGCTATTGATCTAGAAACGAATATTCCGGTAATAGATCGATTATGTATGTATGATTACAGTTAGCACATCAGCAGTACATCTCACATGGCGTAAACCACATTCTATGTTATTGGATAATTTGTTTTTGCTGAGGCGTTCTTCTTACTTTCCTCATAACTGTAGCCGTAATCCTTTCAAGACTTAGACTAATAGGCACTTTTTGTTTTTGTTAACTTTTCTCAGAAATGACCTAAAATGATTTCTATGAAACAATATCATTTTATGATTTATATTTTAAAATAAATTCATCTGAAAAAAGTCAGAACACACATGTGTTCTGTATGTTGTCTGTTTACGCTTTTTTGACAAAAACATGTTCTGATTATGATAAAGTAAGAAACTTATTCTCCATTATACTAAGATATGTAGATGCGTAGAAAGGGGTTTTACACTTCAATTTTATTCGAATTTTGCACGCTTTGCTAATGCTCGAAAAGAAAAGTCATTTTATTTTCTTTCTCACGTAAAATTGAATGCTCATTTTTTTTAATTGATATCTCATTTTTGAATGGTTGCCCTGCTGCGACACCATTATATTAGACGCACTTTACGTATGAGCAAAAGTGTATTTACATGCGGTTATATCTGATTTCTGTCAGTCGTTTGAATGTTTTCATTTGGAAATGTAGTCAAAATAATAAAGTTAAAAGGTAAACAAGCTTCATTGTTATCGTTTTCATTTCATTGACAATGTCTCGCTGAAATATTTTTAAAATGTCACGAAATGAAACCCATAACAACGATTTGAATATTTTTTTTTATTGCTGATATGGAACGAAGTATTTTAGATTGCACGTCATGAAATTTACAAAAGAGGTGGGAGTTTTTTAGTATTTGGAGTTTGACAATGGCATCCTAAGTGAATTTCAACAAGTGGCAGAAATAGTTCTCATCCTCATGTTAAACTAAGAGATAGCACACGAATCATAAATAAATCTTATGTGTGAAGAAATAACAACTTTGCGAACAACACATTTTGCTCACACCATTACACGATTAATAGAGTCAACACTCGACCCTGAATCCAAGCCTAACTAATAAACAAGTTTTATGAAAAACTAGGCGCAACAAGCAAAGTGCCGTTTCGTTTTGTTATTTACAGAAGAAAACATTAAACTTCATTTAGTAGAGCGAAAAATGAAAATGAAAATTTTTAATTGAAAAATTGCACCACGTTGATTATATGTCTTGGACATGTGATGCTACCAACGCTTAATAATGTCAAATCGACGAAAAAGGTAAGATGGCATAGAGATGAATGATTTATAACGTAATAAACAAATGCATGCGTTTTATTTGTTTCTAATAAGTTAAATTACACATCAACATGAAACACCTGCTTTTCATCGCCACTACTGGATTCGCATTGTTTGCTCTATTAGAATATCAGTGGTATGAAACAACGTTCTTTTATCACTCTCTGCAATGACATCAGATATCGCCCCCCCCCTTACAGAAATATTTGCTTGCAAAATGTAGTTTTTATTTCATTTAAAATCCTATGTATTTAGCATTTTCAATTTTTTTTTAACTTTTATCTCAAGGCGTGTAAAACATGATTCGATGAACTTCTATTATAAGGAGTATAATGAAAGTATACTGCCATTTGTAACATACTCAAATAATATTAACTTCGATAACACTTATTAATTCGACCCTAGTACATATTTTTAACATTTAATAACATTACAACGTATTTAAAATTTTACGAACGGCTTCCATTTTTTTTCACCTCCTGTACCAAACAAAATTATGTAGGCAACATTTGTTTTCTATTTTTGTTATTAGTTGTGTTGGTAAAGAATTAATAATATATCATCCCTTATCTATATCTCTATATATAAAAATGTAAATTTGGTTCGTTACAAAAGAATAAAACCATATTTCTACGTTACCAATTTATTTGAAATTTTCAGACAACCCATCTTTACAGTCGAGGTATGTTTTTATGTTATTAAAATAAATTTACCTCGCGAATTATTAAAATATTAAATAAAATAAATATATTTTTTAACTGTTACTGCGAATCTGTTCTGTTGATAAAACTGAACTTCTGGTTCGATTCATTTCACAGCCACGAATTGACGAAAGATTTCATTTTCTGTTAACTCGATAAGTAAAAAAAAACAAAAAAAAAACATGTCATTTTCTTATCTTCAATTTTTTTTAATTTACACATCTTTCTTTATTATATAAGGCAAAAAAAAGTTTGTCGCTTGCTATGCTAAAACAAAGTTTTTTTGTTTTTTATTTTTCTAATTTCAAAATATGTTGCACCATTATTGTGATGTTTAATTTGCAGTATATTTCAATTTAACTGTTAGGGTTTGTATTACTGTACACATAGATCCGAAAAGTTGTCAAAAAACAAATATATAACAAATAAATGTTATCAAAGGCAAGATAAGTTACTTTTCTACCAAACTGGATATATTTTTCGTGTTTTTATTCAATATAACATATTTATTCAGCTCGAAAAACATACAGTGTTTACCGATGTATTGGAAAATTCAAGATGGCGTCTGATTCTCTCTTTAACACGGTAAGTTTGGGAAAAGGTGTTATAAATAAAAAAACTATACAAAATACTATTAAAAACCCGCCGAATATATGTCAACCTATGTCACGGTAACATATATTGAGCGAGTTTTTAACAGTATTTTATCTGTTTTTTTTTTAATACATTTATTTATGAACAAGGTAGAAACTAACATACGTGCGGATGTGCACGTATAAGCATGCGTAAAAACGAACGTTACATCTGTAGAGGCGCACAACACGTACGTCTGATCACATCAGAAGTTCAGGCGAAAGAGAGATAGATAGATATAGATAACCGTCGCGTCATTGATGAATGTTTGTGTGCGTGTGTTCGTGAGAAGGCCGATACTGGTAATGGCCACCAGTGAACGACAGTGTACTCCGGCAACCCACAGTGACAGTTGTCAAGCTGCTAAAGTCATCTAGTACATGCTGGTAAAGGCCAGTAAACGCAAGTAATCGCGTCAATACAGTACTAACTGTCAATGACTATCGGTCTCCGCCACAGAAATCTAGGGACATCAAGGGCCCACCAGTGACAGCCAGTACTCGCCAGTACGATCCAGCTCTAGCCAGTTGAAGATAGACGATTTTACTTAGAAGCATTCTAATCGAGTCCGATGATGATCATGGCCGTCAGTGAGTTTCAAGGGCAGCCAGGGCACACCAGTAAACGATAGTGCCTAATAGTACCCTCAAATCATCGCCCCAAACCAGCATTAATCATCAATAACCACCAGTGCCGACAATCACAACCAGTGTCTTCTACATATATTATATAATGGCCGGAAAAACGGACCCCTATGCTTTTTAAAAAATGCTCATCAGAATTTTTCTTTTTTTTAGTTTACGGCTATATTTTGATTCCGTTAGAAAGATAAAAGGAGAACATGTTTAAGTTAAAAATACAGTGAAAAATATTGAAAAAAAAACATTTTTTTCGAATTTCAAGTCTGACTAAATCAAGTTTCATAATCTCTAGAAAAATAATTCACTTTTTCAGATAATTTTTTAACGATAACTAGTAATTAAAAAATTGACAATAACTAGTAAATTAAAATTAAAGATAGCGAATTAAAAATGTTCAAACGTTTTATAACAAAATGAATAATAAACCAAAGAAGCGACTGGCCGTATAAAAAAGTCTAACTGAATATGTAAACACAAAAACGCACACATTTATTTGCGGACTGTTATCCTCATCTTCATTGTTGATGTTTCACTACGTTTCGGCCAACTAGTCCTTTAGCCTTCTTCACGTAATTAATCCCGACGGGATAAGAATGCCGAGTCTCTTAACTGTATCCTAAGTAATTACTAAAGGATTTTTGGCAAGATTATAGAAAATATTTCGGTACTCATACAGAGAGTGATCCAGACGTAACTCAGAGCCCACCCGGCTTTCCCCAGAACATGACGTCAACAGCCAGAGTAAGCCGTGCGTCACCGAGGAAACTAAGCTGAGTGTCACCGATGAAACTATAACAAGAAAAGAAAAACCGACCTTGTATTTTAAGTTTTATTAACTGTAAAAAAATATTATAACGAGGAAATCCATTTCACTGATTTTTATGTTATATATTTTTTAAATAAATAATATAAAAGATCACTTTTTTGTTTGAGAAAAGGTTCAAAAGGTAAGTCAAATAAATACTTTCAAAGAATATTTGTTTCAAGTATTTTTTAAATTGTAGGGAATATATTTCAAGAAAACGTCCATCAAATAATATTATGGTTTTGTCATTTTATTGTTTTTTTTTGGGGGGGTAGTTTTTTTGTTTTTGTTTTCTCTTCGAGGAAAAACCTGAAAACTAGAAAATTTGAAATAAAAATGGATTGTTTTTTTTTCAGATTGACAGAGATTTTGTTGTTTCCTCAAACTGTTGGAGGGCATCACACGACGGCAAAGTGGGCGCATAGGTGGAAGCAGACAGGTAATGAAGCTCGTCTTCAATTCAGTAACCTTCGGCGATGTGAGCTAATATGGAAACAAACGGAGCAATATTAAATGTTTGCCTCCACTTGGTCCCGCATTCTAATTTGTTGCGTTGTTTTGCTCCTTTCACATTCGCTCGACATGGTTCGTCGGGATCTACGAAATGACGACTGTGGTTAACCGTCAAATTGTGATACCCTTCTCCCCTTACTTTGCTGTGACGGCGGTCTCTGGCAGAATATTTTGTTTTATTAATGGTTTCTGCATTCCGGCTTGGTACACTCACCAAGAAACCCTATTTTTGGGAAGAGTTTAAAATTGTCAAAGTGAGACTTCATATGATGTGTATAAGGGATTTAGCTGACGACATTATTAAAACGGCATGTCTGTTGGGTACAGGATGATCTGCTGTGTGATAGACGACCCCATCCCCATGTGTAATGGTGGATCTATTTAATGGTAGAGGAATCGAAAAGACAAACGTTCGCATAATGAGAACGAAAACATACCGTTATATATCAGCGAAGGAAATGCAATTTATTTACATAAATATACATGAGGAAGCGATAGAAAGAATGAGAGTTCATTGAAAGATGAGTAACGTTACTTGCGGTTGAAAGGCTAGTCAGGAACGCGGTGGTGGCCCATGGCCCAGCCGGAGCGGTGTTTGTCACATCTTGACTGCTTGAAAGTCCAGCGCGAAAGAGGAAGAAATATGGGGAACAGGAAGTGACGTAGATAGGTAGCTCTTCTGAGTTAAAGGGCGACAATCGAGTTAGGCTGAGAGTTTTCAACTCCCACATGTCTAGAAATAAAATTATGCACAAAATGGTCGACCGTTAAGGAACATGACAGAAAGCGAAATGTAGCCTACGAATAAAGGACATAATTAGTATCACTCTCTCCAATAAAGCTCGACTGGACAGTACAATCAGCAATATATTCTTCAAAGAGGATCTAAAAAAAGAGTCATGGCGATCGAAAAGGTCCGCCTGTTTGAAAAAGAGAAACGAACAGCCTCACTCCAGCAAATCATAAATGTAAGGAAGGGGGAAAAAAAACTTCTAATGTGAAGCTGCTGAATTTCTGTGGATCTCAAGACATCTATATTTTCCAGTCCACACAATCCAAATAGAAAAGCGGCCAGGCATTTTAGCATGGTCCGATTAACAAAAAAGTGTCACCCTCATAAGATTGACAATCCACTGGGAGGAAAACCACACGAACAGAAGAAAAACTGATATGAGGCACTTCGTGCCGACTGCATGGAAAAAGGTTGGAGGTGCTATATGATTCCTATGGAAACTGGTTGTCGTGAATTTCTAAGACACTCAGTCATTTTATCATTCGTAATACCTCCCGTCCAGTGTTTTATATACATGCAGTTGCTTATCTCCAACCAAATTAAACTCGCCACCATTATATAAGCATGCTGTTTCGTTATTATGAAATAATTCTGGCGTTGAAATGGTATTTTCATATTAAATATTTACAAAACACTACAGTTAATATTTCTAGCTTTGTAAATCAAGCAACCTGTTTATATAGAGTTAAGTGGTGGGGCATCAAATTCTTACGTTCTTCAACATTTCAGGACAACGCCATGAACAAGTCCCACTAGTTTTATATTTCTTCCTTAGTTACAATAAATGGCTTTTTTATGTTCTATTACATCTTTTCCCTTTTTTTACTCGATGTTCTTACTCTCCTATAACGTTAGCCTCTCTCTTTCCTACTCTCTCTTTCTGTCATTTCCTTTATATTTCGTCTGTCTCTCCTTCGCAACAGTTTTATAAATACACACACACGTATATCGTCGTCGTTAGCAGCACTCATGCATACACGTTTGCTCATTAATATTGAGCAAGCCCCAGCTACAAAGTGTTTTAAGTGATCCATTAGGCGCAACTTCGTGTCGCACACACTTCAGATGTCACCATTTGCTGCGGCAGACATGTGCTTGCATGCAGGTTCAAAGAGGCATCTTGAGTAGGTTGCAGGTACACCATTACGGGGACTACCGCCTTGTCACCTATCCGCTAGGCGAGTTTATTTGGGAGTGCATCTTCCCCTGTCAGTGAATTTAACGAGCCCCAAGATATCAACATGGCAATTTCTATGATTCGGCGGGGTACACAGAGCGCCTAGCCTTCTTACATAGTCACTAGTCCTGTACTGGCCAGGCCCATCGTAGTTTAATGTTGGTGGTCTGTAGAGAATCGCCGATGCGTCTGTCTACTCCATTGTGCCGTGTGTGTGTGTGTGTGTGTGTGCGCGCGCTTTCTTGCTCTGGCACTGATATGTAAAGTCTATGTTTTCTATTTCAAAATTATTAAAACAACCATCTGAAGTAACCAATCATTGATATGCGAGCGACTACGTGAATGGGAACTAATTTTCATATTTCTTTTAAAAGCAAGCATTTATTTATTGCAAATTCAGTTTTTATGATTTCCTATTAGATTATTAGACTCATTTTATTATTATATCTCTCTATCCCTGGTGTCTGTATGCTGCATAATTGCGTAGAATTTAGGACAGATATATACAGTGGGGGTCAAAAGTGTTTGCAAATTGTATGAATTGATAAATTTATGATTCAATATTTTCCAATGTAATAACTATGTTACTCACTGTTTGATATGCAAATATATGAAGTAAATTCATAGAAACACAAACCAAATAATCATATTCTGGGGGGTATAGGTCTTTAAATGATTTCAGGAAGGAATGTAGGCCAAAAGATTTTGCAAGCACTCATTTATCCGCAATAAATACCATTTTTAAACATGATATATTCGAAAAATTGTGTCATCATTATTATAGTACCATATATTGATACCATATTACAAGAAAACAGCAGTTATTACTCAAATAACAATTAACAGATCAATACGAATTTATCAAACTATTAAATCCTTTATTCGCTTTCCTCTATTTTTAATCAAATCAATCAGCCTCCTATCAACAGAAGATGTTAATGTATGCACTTGCTGAGGTGTGATTTCAGAAGATACCTTCTTGATTCTCTCCCAAATATCTTTTTACTATGGAATTGATGACCGTTTTCGTAAACCTTCCTCTTCAGAATCGACCAGAGGTTCTTTATCGGATTCAAATCCGGGCTCTGAGGTGACCAGTCCATCAGATGTTCACCACAGATCCTTTTGTCTGAAAGCCAAGATTTGTGAACCGAGAAGCATGGCTATGGTCATTGTCTTGTTGGATAATTAGATTCTGGTTGAGATCATTATTTTGTGAATTCAACCAGGGCAATAAATTTGCTTCCAAAAACTTGCTGTAGTTCACAGAATTCATTTTGACACAGTCAGGGAAAGGAAAAGTACCAACAATCTCACTTCCAATAACACCAGCCCAAATCATCACTCCTCCTCCTCCTTCTCCTCCTCCTCCTCCCAGTTGATGTCTGAATCGCACGCGTGAGATATTGCCTTTAAGAAGCCATCCCTTGGCCCAACTGTCGGGGCCGTCGAGGGTTGCTCTGGCCTCGTCAGTCCAGAGAACATTTTGAAAATTGGTTTTCAAATATGTAGTGGCCCATGCTAGTCGCTTCTGACAGCTTATATTACTCAAAGGAGGACATTTGGTCTGTGTTCTCTGGTCGGCTATCTATATGTGACAAGCAATCGAAAAATTGAGGGATATCCAATAGATATTTATATATCCATCTATAATCTCCTCTTAATGCCTAATATATGTAGAAAAAGCGGGCCATCCTTCGTAGGGACGTGATGTCCCTCAACAAATAAGGTTGTTCCGAAATCGTGTCTGAGGAGTCGGCTAATTTCAGTTAATGTTTGTAGATGTGATATCTACCGCCTGCATACCAGCAGTAACTATCTTAGTTGTATAGGACGCGTTGCTTGTCACATCGTAGAATGTAGAACTGGATAAAAATATAAGAATATAAAAAATTGAGGCATAGCCAATAGATGGTTAGGTCGTCAGTATTGCACACTTCATGAGTGCGAAGACCTGGGTTCGCGCCTATGTCGGAGCACGTCACTGATGTGATGCAGTACATCGAACCCCACTTTGGGTCTGGCGTTGTCCGTTGTCGATGCAATTGCTCGATTCTATCAAATTCTGGGTTCTAGCTTTATCGTGAAAGGTGTATGTGAACGGGTATTTATATATTTATAATCTCCTCTTATATATATATATATATATATATATATATATATATATATATATATATATATATATATATATAGTATGATTATTATAAAAATATTATTAGTTACCTACACATGTTTCAGCGGATTCTCAATTTAGAAAGACTCACCGTAAAAAGCGACGCTGAAACAAAAATTAAAGTTCATTAATATTGTATATAAGAACTTAACCTTTGGAAAACACGGGCATTTTTTTTTTTTGTTCGTGAATGCAATGCGGGTAGTTAGTGCAAAGGAATAAATGTATAGTAAAGTAAGGGAATGAGGAGTAAGAGGAGAATTAGAAAGGAGAATACAACACAGCTTGGCCAAGGTATCGCATCTAAGGGTCCAGCTATATTTTTGTTTTAGGACTAAGTATCTGTTACTTTGATCAGAACTGGTTGTAGAATGGTATCTGGGCCGTTTCTGTATTGTCGCCTTTCTGTTTATTTCGGTGTTCACTTTGACGTAATATCTATCCTCTTATTTACTGATGAATTTATTTATTGATTTATTTTATTTTATTTATTTTAACTTGTTTTTATAAATAGCATAGTTCTATATGAGAAAATTAACAATGTGTAACAAACATAGCTTTTCTTAAATCATAAAGATGTAAATCTAAATGACATTTTTTATATTAACGTGTACATAGTAATTAAAACTTAAAACACAGATGTAAACATTAAAACAAATGCACGTATAAGTTTCATATCTATAAATAAACATCTTTTTATGCACGTATAAGTTTCATATCTATAAATAAACTTTATTTTTAATGGTTTTTATTCTTTGATTCGAGTTGTTTCTCTCCTCAATATATAATATATGTTTTATAAATTTATATATTTCCTCAGAGAGAACAAATTCCCTGGCTGCAAGCATGCAAAAATTACATAACAGAACAGATGCGTATACATTGGTACACCTCCCAGTACACATAAGACATCGAGTTAAAGTACTTAGTTATTGCTAGAAATCCATTATATGTTTGGTTCTATAACTTAACGCTGTTTTATAATAATAATCCTCGTACCTATATATCAACATTCTATTTATAATTACCTTAGGCACATAGATTATTTTAGTTAATCGTTTTCGGGTATATTATTTATAAGTATACAAAGTGTACTCACTTTTTTTCAGCTAATAGTGTATTATGTTTTCATTCGCTTACATTAGTATTAATCGGTATACGTTGAAATAGTGTTATAGGACAGATAGTCGGTAGCCCTCTTACATACTTGACGAAATTGTTTATGTTAGCCTATTCTTCGACATTTTTAGGTTTGTATAGTTATTAATTAGAGGTATACTGGAACCACGACGTGCTCTTTCGACTTTCTCATTACTCTATGAATAAATTTTCTTATTAAGATATCCTTGTGGGGTATGGGAAATGAAGGCCTAGGGAGTGTAATATTATTCTAATGAAGAGAATACCTATTATTCTTGTTTCAACCTTTTTTGTAATAAAAAGAAATCTGAACCTTACTGAGACCTTGACGATGCCCTTATGCAGAAAATTTGTCAGCCTGAAATGTTTGATAAAGGAAAACCTTTATAAAGAGATTCCTCCCTCTTCTTCTGTGAGTTTTAAAATCCCCATTCTATTTTCTTTTATATTCATCACATGTGCGTCCGTTGTATCCCCAAACGTGCGGAGGCATATGTGACTATATATAAAATATGATGTTGTTGTATAACAGTTGTTACGTTTAACTAGAAATTCAACTCCTTCGATCGAAATATACACCTAGCTCTTTTTCCTTTGCCAAATTATTTTTTTAGATACACGCTACGAAAATGATAAATATTAGTGATTATATAAACAATATAGTCCGCCAAAAATAGATTAATTTGGTTTTGCAAAATAGAATATTTAAAACTTAAGCTTGACATTCCGACGGCGAACAATACTTCGATGCATGAAAAGTAGTCTTTATTTGATCAGAATTCATCTAGCGAGTGAAAACTTTATTTAAAACTGAGTCAAGACATTCTACATAACCGAGGCTCAACATGCTTAAATATTTCTAGCGTCCAAATAAAAGAAAAACTTTTCAAACTTTACCATTGGATTCGATAGAATAAACATTTTTTGCTGTTTTGTCGAAACATATTTTCCACGTAGAGACACTTAATGAGAAGTTTGCTCGTATATTTATTAAACGTATTTATCGATTTCGTTTTTTTATTCCTTGATATAAGTATAACAAATAATGATCCTTTAATGTAAGATATCTGTAATCGCAACGAATGTTTACAAATATCTATTAGCTTTTATTAACAACAGAAAGAATTTTTTACTTGCGATAAGTTTGATTATCCATTAAGATTATGATTTAAGGAAGTAAATTTTCATAACCACTTAATTTTTTTTCCAGATAAATTTGTTTCTATTGTTGCAACAGATTTCCGCGCTCACATATGATGTCTATGTAATTAAGAGTATTGTCATCGATATTGAAAGATCGCAATCACAGTTATCTTTCAATCTAGACGATGTACTTGAACTCCAGGCCGACCTTTTTTCTATTTCTTTTTCTCTCTCTCTTTTTACCTAGTTTCTTTATAAAAAGTAAGCCGAGTTGTTAACTCCTATTTTACCTTCTATTTTCTTATATATCTTATCTAAATTGCTGTAAAATATAATCTGGTTAATAAGATAGATCGACAGTATTGTTATATTACAGATTTATAGATGATCTCAACCGTTTGCTAATATCAGGTTGTCATACTAATATATAGCAGTGAGATAGTTTTTAAGTAACATTGATAAGCTCATAAATAGGCCATTTTATTTAACATTTGATTAAACTGTTATATTTTACGAACTTTAGAATATGATAATATATAATTAGTTCAGATTGTAAATTTTAATGAACGAATATACTAGCAAATTAACATAAGGGAAGCCGAAGCGGTTTTGCCACGAGAAAATCCGGTTGCTGATCTTGAAGAGATTTAAATTAAGTATTGTTTTTTGCTGCATTAAAACCTAAATTTTAAATAGAATGTCATTTAAATGTAACTCACTTCATTTTATATTAAACTTCATTTTATATTAAACTTCATTTTATATTAAACTTCATTTTATACTAAACTATGAAATTTTTGTTGAAGAAAATATTTTCAGGTCTTCTCTATATGTCCTGTTTTAAACTTTACTAATTAGAAAGGCGTCAGTTGATACATGACTTTTACGATATCTTTAAAAGATTACAACCCACAGTGTACATTCCATAACGTTTATCTTTTAGTCAAATGAGATATGATTAAAAAGGCATCAATAAATTTAGTAATTACTTACCCAATCAAAAAGGTATATATATATATATATATATATATATATAATTCTGACCCTATTCCATGAGTATCTGTCCTACTCAACCCTTTAAACACATTAAACATCGAATGTCTTCCAGAATGCATCATTTAAACAATTAATCTTGCCTTTCCTAGCGAGAGTGCTGAAATACCTAATTTACAACTCAGGCTACCTCTCGGTGCTGATTTACTCGTAGATCTTGTTAGGTTATATATGTAGGAGAGGGAAAACTCTGGTGTTTTCCGTGTTATTGCCACCGAACAATCAGAGAAAGAAGGCCCACTTAGTCCTGATCGACAATTCTCCGACAGCTGGTGACTCAGACAAAGTACCAGTTCCCAATCTTGAACTACTACAAGAATATGTAATCTATCTATCGCGCAGCTTTCATGCTTTTTTTCTTTTGGCTATCATCCAAGCGGTCAGACAAAATCAGCGGAGACACCCAGAATCATTGCCTTGTTACCTGGTTAGGGGAATGAAGGCTGTCCCTAAATCTCATCTAATTGTATTCTTCTTAAACTGAATATCTTCGCAGTGCGTGATGACCGCATATATTCATGCGACTAGTACGAGCTACTCTTATCTGATTTGGCAGGTTGCCAAAATATTGTTCCGACTAACAGAAGAGGAGCACTTAAATAGTTGGTAGCGTTTACAGCAGTCTATCTATCATCAGTTTTATGAGATTAGGATGGTAAGAATGCTATGTAGCTCATGGAAATGCATCCTGCACCCATCTTCCGTTAGTTTTATCGAGGCCACAGCTCTGTAGACGAATAGTCAGTTGTTCGTCTATGTGTGTGCGCATTTTTGGTACTGAACATATCCACTTTGTCCATAATCTTTTACCACAAAAAAAACTATTAAATAAAATGGCAGCCCAAACAAAATATACGATTAAACCAGGCGCACAATCAACCTAGTTCAATTCCGCCCCTTTCTTGAGGCTCACATTCACAAATATCTGTGGACTTAGAACAAAGACGATGTAAAATCATTTCTCTTAAAAACTTGCCAGATATTTGAGCACTAAGTGAAACTAACATACACTTCATCATTTTCACTAACTACTTAAACACCTCTACTTACCTACCACTTTGCAGCAAGGACTCTGAGAGACATATTTACGAACTTGGAGTCTATGTTCCGATGTTAAAAAAACACAATTAGAATCAGACGACCAGAGCTGCATATGATTAACCTTAAAACATAGCGTCAGTTCCTTATATTTTAGCTGCCATTTTCCCTCGACCAAAGACTGTACTCTAATCAACCACATATTTGACAGTATGACTCTTCCATGATACGAGCGTTCAAGTATTTGGTGGCTTGAATGTCTGACTTGGATTCTCTAGTTACACACACGCAGCTGTTAATATCACACATAGCTTTTCTATACTTAATTCCCTGGAACAGACTGTCACGTTCCCAACCCCTATCCCAGATAGTCTGACAAGACAAATTTGTAACCGCAGTTCCCGTGGATTGTATAAGAAATACCCATTGTCCACTTGGAAACGCTAATTATCTTGTGATATGAGTAAACATCACCATACATTCTCGAGTTCAAGTTTAAGAGCATCTACTCAACATAACCACTTTCAAATTTCGAGAGGACTAACTGGGAAATTACCAGGGTTCATATCAGAGATGCCCGATACAGTATAATTTTTCTCTTCCCGCAGAACAATATGCAAATAAGGCTAAGGAATTGTTCAAAACAAGAATTGGAGAGCATATAACAACATAGCAATTTTATAGCAAACCCCACTATCCCCAATATCCACTTTTCCTGCGCAGTTTCTAGAAAGGCAGCATGCATTTCCAGTTCAACAGACAAAAGTTTGAAGAATCTCGAAATAATTGTAAGAGTGTAATAGTCGCATCAAAAGAAGACAAATAAAAATCACCAGAAAATGTATTGAATCACAGAAATTAGGAACTGGCGATTTCCTAAAAAAATATAACAGCGTCTTAAATAATAGGGAATCAACAATTGCCCCACTATCTAAGAACTACGAAATTCTTTGTACGGCAACCAAGAAATCTAACCCGCTTACCTTGTTTTTCGCCTCCAACAAAAGTGTCGACCCAACAAACTATTCCATTCCAAATTTCTATTTGTGGATAGAAGCCATACTCGATGCTCTGGAAATCATTCCTTCTCATGTTCATGATATCATAAAAGCCTAGAAACCGCGACTATATGTTGGCCTGATCTCATCGTTTAACAACTATTTTGCTAAGATTGCCTAGTTTACTCCAAACTCGTCAACAAATACAGTTCTGAATCTTGCTTCCCTAGCGGCTGTAAAATTGCTTCTGTGCTAACAGTTTTCAGTACTTCTTTTAAAAGAACTGATCTACTCAAATATCGCTTTCTCCTTCTCTTGATTAATATATTTGGGTCATTAATCAATGAAATACTAATCCGCCGCCCCTTACATAAAAAACTTTGTTCCCACCAACAGTATTGATTTCGGAAGACTGCAGATATTTGAACTGTAAACGTAGTTCTTAATATATCTAAGCCTTTTGACTAGGTTTAGCACAAAGTTTTACCCAGGAAAAATTAGTCATATGTTATTAGACGAATACTCAATAAAATCAAACCCCTTTTAGACAAGAAACACAATCCAAATTTTCGTTGATGGTCGTACGTCAAAACGATGTAAATGCGGGTGTGCAACAGGGGTTGATCCTGGATTTTATTATTACTGACATCTCTGATGGGTGTATTTACTTATGTCACCACACTTTATAACGTAAAAAAGTGAAAAAAAACTTCAAACAAGCAAAACAAGGATAATTCATTTAAAATAAACCGCGACGGAGACTTCTTAAATCCACGCTTATCGCAAATTCAAGCACAATTAAACAGCGTGGCGATTTCTATAATGTATCGTACTTAATAAGTAAACTCCTATTAAACGAACATAATTTAAGTTTAGGCTAACCCTCTCATACCATAGAAACCACCTTCTATAATAATTAATAAAATAACTAGTCAATAAATTATATAAAAAACCTGCACTAATTTCCTTTCAGTAACACATCCATGATTGAATTATCATTGTTTAAAAAGAATATGAATGGCACAATATTAGTAAAATACGTTTCTTAAACGAGAGAAGAATCCAGGTTGTCCCGAATGGGCGTACGCCCAAAACATCTGATATAAATGCGGGTGTACCTAAAGGATCGATCATTGAACCTTTTTTATTTCTGATATTCACTACATTCAAAATTGTATCTTACATTATTATTGTGATATGGGGGGTATTTAATTACATAATCAATTTAATATATTACATATATGATATCTAACAAATTTAATAAATCTTGAATATAAGATATCTATAATATAAAGCTGAATGTGTGTGTGTGTGTGTGTGTGTGTGTGTGTGTGTGTGTGTGTGGTCACGAATAGGCTCCTATATAGTTGACTTTTTTTAAAACCTGATTAAATATAATGATAGAAGGTGTATCGAGACACATAAATGGGTATGTTTGATCTGGCAGAACGGTGGTTCATTAAAATTGTGGGGGGTTCGTTCGAGCCTGGTCCACAAAGTATGGAAATAAAAAAAATTAAAATTAAAAAAAACATTTACAACTGTTTTTGATAAAGATGTACATAAGAATACTTTGATAAGTATGTTTTAACTTAAATAGGGATGGTATAATAAAATTGTGGGGTCTGTGTACGCGCCTGGCCTCCATAGAATGTAAATAGGCACAAACTTTAATAAATACTTTTCATATCTATCTGCGTAAGTATACTTTGATAATTATGTTTCAGTTTGAAGAAATATGGTATAATAAAATTATGGGGTGTTCGTTCGCACCTGACCTCAATAGAATGGAAATATGTCACAAAGTTTAACAAGGTGTTTTAATATAGATCCACAGAATATTGTGATAAGTGTTTCAGTGTGAACAGGTATGGTATAAATTATGGGGTTTATCTATTTTATTTTTACTGTTATCATATTTTTCTTGGTTTTGACACTCCCAAATTCGAAGCTATATATGCATATATATATGCATATATATATATATATATATATATATATATATATATATATATCTGTGTGTGTGTGTGTGTATTTTTTATTTTTATATTAATATTTTACAATTTGTATATTGTCGTTGATCTGGTTTGCTTGTTATTAGGGGGTCAAAGGATAAAAACAAGACAACCAGATCAACGAGTATGAATTGCATGCTTGCACTTGAGTATATCGATGTTCGGATGTGCTTATGAGCGCAGTAGTACATTCGAGTACGCGCGGATACATAATCGCCCGGCTGTATTAGTAGTTACCTTCTCTAATATGCGTGTTTGCGTTATGATATGTATATATGTAATTGAGTGCACATGTGCATTAGTATAACGATGCGTATGTATATAAGTCTGTATTTATGTAAGCATGGTATGGATCAGTGTTTGTACGTAAATGTATACTATGCATATGTATGTGTCTATATATGTATATGTACATATGTATGTGTGTCTGTGGGTATATATGTGCTTATATTAGCACTTATGTTTAGGTTTGACAGGTGGATATACAAGCAATCATTATATAAATAATAAAAATTAACCACGCCTTGGCGACCACATACCCAGCCCCACATTTAAATCAACTCCCCCTTTATGAAAATATAAAATATATATAATTAACCACAATATATAAAGCACTCACCCAAACATCAATTCCAACTCAACGAACAACAAAACAAACTCATCCATAGATCGCTTCCAAACAGAAATGTATCTGTTTTAAATAAAATTTTTAAAAGCATAATTAAACTAGATCAAACTACGACAACAAACGTAGTTTACTGACTTATCTCAACTAACCAAGTCACCTTTAAAATATACACTAAAAATTAAAAGAACCCAACTTTAAACTCACTTAATTAAGTAATCCTCAAGACATTCCATATTTTCACACCATGACACGTCTCTATCTCCACCTCAACAGCTCATCTATCCCCACAGTAAAAACAGCACCCCACCCTTGTTTAACGCATACCCCCAATCCAAAATCACAAAAATATCCATTTCCCACTTGAACTTAAAATCAAGAGGTCACCCCATTCAAACACACTCCCCCAGCGGATTAAATCCCATTAAGAACTTGTAAGCTCGCCCAACTTTAACCCTCCCCCTCTCTCTTTACACTCTCTACTTCACCCCACTCTCCTCTTTCCCTCATCTAAAAGGTTTCTCTCATCCACTATAAACAAGAAAACGAACTATCTTTCTAAGAGAGTCACACATCAAGCAAGCCGTTTTAACGTTACCGTTCCGAATATCATCTCCAGGATTATTTTGCTATCTTAAGTATTTTGATAACTACACTATTGATTCCGAGGTCCATTGCACGCTTAACTCAATGCTACAAACTCTATTACTTACGGGGGATAATTACAATTGAATGGTATATCCACTTAATTTCGCATATATTTTGTCAACACCAAGAAAGAATATGGACTACAGCAACAAACACACGATCAACGCAACAACGGATAAGGCGGCCAAGTATACTTTTCGAAATATCAATAAGGAGCAGTACGCTCTCGCTATATGGGAATATCACTTTATCCCATGGGCCTATTATCTGCCAACCTGGATTTATAACCCCGATCGACATAGGACTCCTTCCAATAATGGACTACCCAGGTTGTATCAACTTCTCTTTTCGTATAATTTTCTCCATATAATTATCCAAAACCACTCAAAAAAATTTCAGTAATTGTGCTGAAAAGAAAAATAGTGTCCATTCGCAGCTGAAAATTTTGCTAACTGCATTTCATTTCCTCAGATGACATGAGCAATTGTTGAAAATCCATTGATTAAGAAAATTAATAAAAGCCCTCCTATATATTTCATTTATAAAGCAATATATTCTTAAATCGAAGATATGTCTCTATGTTATATAGTTGTTTCATTAAAGAGTCTTAGAGAGAGACTATTATAAGTGATGCTTTTTCTTGTGAGAGTTCTTATTAGTAATGATATGAGTCTTAGTGAGAGTTCTTGTCTTATTACATATGATGTTGTATCTTAGAGAGAGAGATGTGTATGTAATGACATTTTATAACACAGACATATAATAACGATACAATTTACCTTTTTGTAGAAATCACAAACACAAAGATGAGCTTTATCACAAACACATGATGGATTTATTTTCTGACGACCGGTCGACTTCCTCATCAAGAACTCAAAGTTTCACATTTTAGTTTCTGAAGTAACGTCTCGCTTCAGACGTCCGCCTGTCTCTGAGTTTTCTCACTGACTGTCTCTCTGACTGTCTCTCTGACTGTCTCTCCACCAACTAACTCCCACCTGCTATATTGAGAACTCCATGCATCCCGGCCACGTGAGCAAAATTCACGTGTCTCAACATGCACGACTTTGCACGTTTTCGACATTGATTTCCCAATAACCTATTTTCCTTGTTTGTTTCCACAAGGAATTTAACCTACATATCTAATTTATTTAACTCATATTTTATTATCCACATTCTTTTAACAATTGAATAGTTTATTTATTATTTATTTCATCCGAATTAACAATTTACTGGACATTCCATTTAAACCTATTGTTCTTTAAAACTTATGTCCAGGGTTCGATTTCTGCTTTCTCTTATTTCCATTTTAACTAATCTCTCTATTTTTATACTTACATGAACAGGGGGCAGCCCTTATCATGTAACATCCCTCCCTTCCATATTTCACAAAAAAAATGTATGCATTTTTAACTTTAGTACATTTTTTTTTATTTTTACATCTACACAACCACACGGCTAGAAAGATCAGGCTAAAAAACACAAAAAAAAAATCTCTTTTAGTCAGCCCTTCACGGCCGATTTCACAATTATTTTTTTTTTTTTATAAGATCAGAACCTTTCTGATCTTTGTGGCATTTACTTTTTGGGTGTAGGGTATTCCTATAATTCACATCAGCTATTTTCCAGCCACCCATATGCCGCAGACTAGAGGTTTTCACCTTTCTCGAAATGGACGACTTCCTTCGTCTCAAAAGTGCTCTGATCTCTCTTTCCGCATGGTTAGTCTTATCAAGTATTGCTTTGTTTTTTATTCTATAACTATCTCATACGGGACATACCAAAGCTCATATACTTAAATCTTTGTGATTGGCTTCAGAAGTTTAAGATATACCTTTTTTTCTCTCATACGGATTCACTCGGATTTCCTTGCTTGGATTCTTGAAACTTCGACGAGGATTTAGAAATATCACCCCTAACTAACACGTTTCCTGCGACCAACAACTTAATTGCGCCTAAATTCTATCTAATTGCCCGTTTTTTTTGTGATTTTTCTTTCCTCTCACCAGAGCCTCCAAGATCCAGCAGATATATCCCACATTCATGCGTCTCTAAAAAAAAATACAAGGTTATATCTTTCTTACGTAATCTACGGCATATTTTTGCCTGTCTCTTACTTCATTAAGCTATATGTGATTGCCTCGGGACTACCTCTCATCGGTTTACTGGTCCCCTTAAGAATTTTCGTATTCTTTCCAACGCCTGTTTATTAACTAAGCCAAGACTTACTACTTTGCTTGGAGTCGTTACGTGCAACTAGCTTATTTTAAGCACTTAATTAACCAGGTTCCCAAATTTTTCGTATAGGGGCACTTCTTGTGCTTATCAATCCCTACCAAGTCACTTTTCTTGGAGAAAAAATTTTAGGATCTCTAAAAAAAACAACAAAACCAAATGCTAAAACAAAACATCTTTCTTACGGCGTATCACATCTAAAATCTCTCCAAATGCCCGTTTACGTAATTTTAATTCTTGTCCCCCTTCTAAAATTCTAACTGAATCTGTAAGCCAACCATACGTCTTAACTTATTTTCTACTAGATCATTTTAATCTAATGTATATTTACGGATAACTTTGAATTCTTGCTGTGAAAATCATAACATTACATACATAAGACAATTTACAATATTTGTTCAACATCATAAAAACATTTTCAAAAAAAAAATACATTAATACATTTAAACATTTTGCAACAGTTATAACTTTTTTTTTTAACAACAAAAAAAATCATCTGTAAGAAACAACAATTCAACAGTTTGTCCAAAACAATTGTCCCTTTTTTTTCAAAAACAAAATAAATGAACACGCAAAAGCCGAAAAGTTCACTATGAACACAAAATGCATTTCAAAACAATTTACACGCTGTTTCATAGAGAGTTCATGCGACCTTTGAAATTCCTGTTTTGATTGACAGATTAAATTCAACAATTCGTCCAAACGATTTCATATCAAAACAATAATAATGGGTGACACAATCTCTGCCTTCGCGTGTATGTGTGTGTGTGTGTTTTTTTTAACAGACCAATTCATTTATCAATGAATTACGCATGGTGACTTGTTTACTATTTTTTTCCATTACTACGAATTTCTTTTTACGGCATATCGGCCTTTTCTTCTTTTTCTTTTTAATATTTCTTGTATCTTTTGTTCTCTGTGTGCGTGTATGTTCAATTTTTTTTTTTCATCATTTTTTTTTCTTCGCATTTCTGTGATCGTGTAATTTTTTTTCTTTTTCCGTGGTATTATTTATTTATTTTTTTAATTATGTTGGACCCTTTTAAAACGTTGTGTTTCTTTTTCTTTTTCGAATTCTGTGATCGTGTGATTTTTTTCTTTTTCCGTGGTATTATTTATTTATTTTTTTAAATTATGTTCGACCCCTTTAAAACGTTGTGTTTCTTTTTCTTTTTCGAATTCTGTGATCGTGTAATTTTTCTTTTTCCGTGGTATTATTTATTTATTTTTTTAAATTATGTTGGACCCCTTTAAAACGTTGTGTTTCTTTTTTTCTTTTTTTTTCGTGGTATCGACCCCAGGTTCGGTTTCTGCATCGCTGATGCAAAAGGTTCACGAACACCAAATTGAGAGTTGTTATATAGCTGTTTCATTAAAGAGTCTTAGAGAGACTATTATAAGTGATGCTTTTTCTTGTGAGAGTTCTTATTAGTAATGATATGAGTCTTAGTGAGAGTTCTTGTCTTATTACATATGATGTTGTATCTTAGAGAGAGAGATGTGTATGTAATGACATTTTATAACACAGACATATAATAACGATACAATTTACCTTTTTGTAGAAATCACAAACACAAAGATGAGCTTTATCACAAACACATGATGGATTTATTTTCTGACGACCGGTCGACTTCCTCATCAAGAACTCAAAGTTTCACATTTTAGTTTCTGAAGTAACGTCTCGCTTCAGACGTCCGCCTGTCTCTGAGTTTTCTCACTGACTGTCTCTCTGACTGTCTCTCTGACTGTCTCTCCACCAACTAACTCCCACCTGCTATATTGAGAACTCCATGCAT
>NC_136500.1:98343273-98373273 GCF_053919585.1 Euprymna scolopes | reverse complement strand
CAACCAGTACAAGCCACTTCCTTAACTATTAAGCAAACTTTAAAAACTAGCAAGCATTCCGCTGAAATCTCCACATCCAAAGCCGGTATTTACTCCATCCCATGTAATGACTGCAAAAAATCATTCATAGGTGAGACAAAGCGAAATTAGTAAATCAGACTAAGCGAACATAAAAGGGACATGCAAACCCCTTAAATGCACTTTTTTCCTACTGTGTCGAACATGGCCACTCTTTCGGCTTTGGACGTGCAAAAGTCTTAAAATCCATCCCAGACAGGGCAAAACGGAGACTTATTGAATCTACTTTAATTTCAAACATTAACACCATCAAACAAAGAAAATGATTTTATAATGTAGCCCCAATCATAGGTAATATAATAATAAATGAACAAAACATTAATTTAGATCCTGGTTGATAAAAAATATGCATATGTGTATATAACCCGACCCCCCTCCACACACACTAGAAATAAACTCTCTTTTCATCATGAAATTTTTTCTCTCCAGAACAGAAAGAGAACTGAACTTCTCTTTCGCATGTGATATATGACCGTCTTCCTGTACATCCTCGCCTAGAAATCCTGATGATGTCCCCTGAAATAGGGACGAAACGTTGATTTTATTTTTGTTTTTACTCTTTTAGGTTTTTCCTTTTTATTCACATGTATATATATATATATGTATATATATGTATAAATATATGTAAATATATATATGTATATATATATGTACATATATATATGTATATATATGTACATATATATATGTACATATATATATGTATATATATATGTACATATATATATATATATAGATATATATATATATAGTAAATGTGATGTTTTATTTTTGTATATTATTTGTTTTTTCTACTGTCTTTCGAGTTATACTTATTTTTCTCGTAAAATATACCATTAAAAGAAAACAACATATTCTAAAGATATGCCAATTTTATCACCCATTTCGTGAGAAAAATACGTCTACCTTTACTGAGTGACGGAAAAGACAAATAGAATCACTGACATATACGGCAGAATAATTGAAAATTTTATTTCAAAGTTGATCGTAAGCGAGGAAACCGCTGTTTTAGCTTGCAGCTAAACGAACGGAAAACATGTTATTTCACTCGGAATTTTGTGCACCGACAGACAAAGCCATTTTATTTTACTGCATAGTCGCCTCTATTAAAAGCCTATTTTCCGATGCGTTCGCCCACAACTGAAATTATTGAAAAATATTTACGTTGCAAGTTTTCTAAGAAACCCAAAAGATTAAGAATAAATACAAAATATCAGTGAATTGAAATATTCTTGTGGCGTTCATGAAAGTTAAAAAAATATCTGAATTCTAATGGAATGAAATTATGGTAAAAATAAAAGACTGTTTTAATCTAAAAGAAAAATGATATATGTATTCGTGTGCCGGTCACACTGTATATTCGTATATATATATATATATATATATATATATATATATATATATATATATATATATATATATATATATCACAAAGTCAGCATACACAGTTATATACAGAGACAAAATTGATGTAAATAACTGTTACAAAATGTAGTCTCATACAATATATAGCCTCAATGATATAAAATGCACGGTATACGTACACACTATTTATATAAATTAAATTAGACGCTATTTACCGTCTAACTGCGAGTGGTTTTAAATTATATGCATATATAATCGAGATAAGACACTGATTAGAAATCAGATGAAAAATCCTGATAGATATTACTTGAAGTAATACTTTCAGGGCGATCCTAGCCAAAAAGAAAAAGCTCAATATTTAAGAATAAAGCAATATATAAGTTTAGTGGTTATATTTAAATTAGAAAAGAAAACAACATATAGACATATATTCGAATTAAGAATTCATTGTTTGACAAAAGGAATATATAGAAGGGGTTATGTTTATTTCCTTAATCCATGGATTTTCAATAAAGGCATACATCATCAGAGGAAATGAAATGCGGTTAGCAAAATGTTCAGCTGTGAATAGACACTTATTTTGCTTTTCAGCACAAATATTGAAAATAGTTTTTTAAGTGGTGAATGCCAATTATATGGAAATAATTATAGGAAAAGGCAATTTGATACAACCTGGGTAGACCGTTATCGGAAGGAGTACAATGTCCTCCGGGGTTATAAATCCAGATAGGCAGAATATTAGTACAGGGGAGGGGGTAGTAGTCTAATATAACAAAAAACGTGGTTGCTCCTTATTGATTTTCCGAAAGGTATACGGGGCAGCCTTATTCATTGGTGCGTTGAGCGTGTTTTTGGTTTCATTTCCTCTGACGATAGGATTCTTTATTGAAAATCCATAGATTAAGCAAATCAACATAACCCTTCTATATATTCCATTTGTCAAACAAAAAAATCTTAATTTGAATATATGTGTCTATATGTTGTTTTCAGAATTTAAATATAAACACTAAACTGTATATACATATATATATATATATATATATATATATATATATATATATATATATATATATATATATATATATATATATATATATATATGCTGATTTAAGTTGCTTCCCTTAAACTTAAAAATAAACATACTTCCAATAATTGAAATTACAAAAGAACTTAGTAAACCCATTTATATATACGGGGTACGCTACCGTTAAATATTTTTACATCTTATAAAAATGTAATGGGCTTAATGTTGTAAATCCGCGTAATATATGTATATATCCACATTTGTTAATCCATTCGTATCTTAATTCATTTATGCATGCGACCCTTTCATTTCCACGTACTTCACTCCATTCCAACTAACCCATCTCATTTTTCTACATCTCCCAGTTTCCATCTGTAAGAATTCATATGCGTATCTAAGGTAATGTTTACTTATTTATTTTTACATAACTATTGGTATTTGTCCATATTTGATAAATATTTATTCTGGGTACGTACCTTTAATTCTATAGTAGTAATTTCGGGTAGAAAGTTTTGATAGATATATAGTTCTTTGTATTTTAAGGTCTCCGAATATTGTATAATTTCCATTTGGAATACTGGTGTCGGTTTCATTGCTGTTGCTGCGTCACCATCATAATCATTATTATTATTATCATCATCATCATCATCATCATCATTATTATTATCATTATTATCATCATTATTATTATCATCATCATTATTATTATTGTTATCATTATTATTATTATTATTATTATCATTATTATTATCATCATTATTATTATTATCATTATTATTATTATTATTGTTTTGAAACCGAACTGTTTTGCAGTTTAGTCTTCAGGTTGTTTCTATTAAAATGTTGGCTCCATGGAAACAAGAAAAAGCGCCATGATTTAACGCGTCCATACTTCTATAGTGCACGTCAATACCCATTAAACATCTGCGCATTATGTTTCTTTTATATTTAAGCCGAGTGGAACTTTTCTCGACAAAGAGAGTCGTCAAAGGAACAGAAACACGTATGCTTAGAATTGTAACAGAAGAATTAAGCAAAGAATACAAGGTTGTTTCCGTGAATTATTTCATGCTAAATATCTCAGATGTGTTTACTATTAGGCGAGAAGGGGTGGAATGGTGCTATATTTACAGTTTATTCGTTTCTTATATTGATGCAAGAATAAAGATAAAAAAAAAACAATATCGTCATAATTCTCAACATCCTCCTATCATTCAGGTTGTTTTGCTAATCACTGTTGATCATAGTCTTTCATGTGAATTTTGTTTCCGTTGTTCAATCTCAGTTCAATATTTCACACATTGTAAAATGCAACAGTAGCACAGGTAATGGTTATGCCTGTGTACGTCTAGTTCAGCAAATTTGATCATTTGTGTGCTATATGAAAAGCACTAGAATTACACAGGTAAATACTATGTAGTATGCTTCTATCTCTCGCTTATTCACGTTTAGCGAGGAAGGTGAAAATCACCCAGAAGAATAGAATCGAAAACCTGATAAATGGAGATGTAATTCAGTTGTAGAATTACAAATATGTACATACTTTGCGTTCTTTTGATGAACTAAAGAATTTCGAGATCCACGTCTTAACTGTGTTTAAGAGTGGACTAGGTTTTTGAATTTCGTTTTTTCGGGGCAACGTAATATAGCATGTAAAATTGATTAGCAATTTAATTGTCTATTTTTATACGTATTAGTTTGGATGAGAAAGTAAAAAAAAAACAACATAAGTATTGCATATGTATAATATGATGTATTTAGTTACTAATTCATAAGTAATACCTTCATGTCAACGAATTATTATTTGCTTCAACAGACATGGTATAAGAATTATTTGTGATGTATCTTAATTGCTCGTTTTGTAGGATTTTTTGGACGACCAGCAAAGTAAATTACGTACACGTATATTTAGTACACATTATGTTCTAATTAATCAGAAAAATCCATGTCATGGTGTTGTCTATATACCGATTATCATTAAATAAATGAATAAAGAAAACTGACCGAAAATAATTACTCGCAAAAAGTTAGAAAAAATTGTTAACTGATCAAATAGAATAATAATAAACAGTAGAATATTTCATTTTAAATATTTATTCTGCGATAACCGTGAATCGTTTAAAATTTATAAAAATGGACCATGTTGGATTAGAAATTATAAATGTTAAAGACAAACCTGTTTGAATGGCGCAATTATTTTCCCGAAATTCAATACCATAGTTCTTAATTTAAATATATATATATATATATATATATATATATATATATATATATATATATATATATATATATATATATATAGTCGAATGGACGAATAAATTTAAACAGGAGGCTAAGCTACAAAAAGTATAAAATGTGTTATTTTGATTCAACTTTTTCTGCATGGCGATGTTCTAGCTTTCTACATTGAGATGAGTAATGAAAAGCGGTAAGGTGAACAATGTATAGAAATGAAACCAATGACTGATGACGCATTTGAAACATAATAAAAGTTAAAATGAGATGATTAGAAGAATTAGTAGATGTTTATACCAATATAATCTAAAGTTAATCTCACTTGCAGACTTCCTGTTACGAGAACAAGTCCCCTGTTCTTGTGAGTAAAAATGAGATAGGAGACAGAATTCGATCCTGGAAAGCTAGGTTTGGAATTAAGATTCAGAATAATTCCTATTGTTAGTTTAAAAATAAATAGCATATATATTTGTTTGAAAAGGAATTCGTTTGTTTAAAAATGTTATTAACAAAAAGTTAAGCAAAAGAAACAGTTGTTTTGATGTGACTTTTCAAAGATTTAAATAGAAAGACATAAATATTTTTCATTGCTTTGACATTTACAGGTGAAAATCCTAGGAAACTCAGTTAATAATATTTGTTTTGAAAATATACAGATCACACACAAACATACAGAAAAAATTTTAGGTCATTGTATCATTGATACAATTTGTGTCAATGTGAAATTGTCTGAGCGAATTGTTTACATTGTCAAAATCTCAAGGTCACCTGTCAATCAAACACAGCAATTATCAACTGAAATGTACTTTAAACCATGTTTTGTGCATAATGAAAATAATTTTATTGTAAAAAAAAAGTTGCAGAAATGTAAAGCATTTTTTGTTCACAGTGGAACTTTCCAACTGTTAATGTGTTTTTTTTGTTTTGTTTTTGGAAAAAAAGGGAAATATTTTGTTAACGGACTTTGATTGTTGTTACAGATTTTTTTTTCTTGAAAAAGTTACAACTCTTGTGTAAATCATAGTTAAATGTATAATGTAACGTATTTTTTAAAAATGTTTTTATGATATTGTAAAATGTCTTAAATGTATGTATATGTTATTGTATTTTGCGACGGGAATTCAAAGTCATTATTAGGTATATACATTAAAATAGAAATATTTAGGGAAAATAAGATGATGCTGTCAGATGGTTGGCCTAGAAATAAGTTAGAATTTTAGAATGGGACAAAATAGAAAATTACGTAAACGGGTATTTTTGAGAGTTATTACAAATGTGATAAGCCAAAAGAGAGATTTCCTTTTTAAATATTTGCTTTTTGTATGTTTTTTTAAAACATTTTTTCGCAAGTGTAACTCGCCGGGTAAGCATTAGAGATGCCACGTCCGGAAAAAATAAAGGATCCTGTGAAAAGGCAGGCTGAGAAGGATACGAAAATCCTTAGGGTACCAAAAGGACTATGAAAGTCTGTACCACAGACAAATCAACCATAGCTTAATGACGTGAGAGAAAAGTAAAACATACCGTAGGTACGTAAGATATAACGTTATTATTTTTAGAGATGCATGAATGCAGTATATCTCTGCTGGATCTTGAAAGCCCTGATCAGAAAAAAAGAAAAATCACAGAAATCAGGACATAGTTAGAATTTAGTGCGCAAATAGGAATTGTGGCGTAAGGGTTAAGGGTTAATTAGTTAAGGGTAATAGTTTCTTAATATTCAAGTTCCAAGAGTACAAGCAAGGAGATCCAAGTGAATCAGTGTGATGAAAAGGTATATCTTAATAATTGGAAGCCAACCACAAAGATTTATTATGAGCGTTGATTATGTCCCCGAAAAGATAAGACAAATGAGACAACGCCATACTTAATAGAACAACCAGGCAAAGGATACGATCGGGACCCTTTTGGACGAAAGAAGTCGTCAATTGCGAAAGAGGTAAAGTGGGACCTCAAGTTTACGACATGAAGATGGCTGGATGGAGCAGCTGATGTGGACCAGGGGAGGAATACCCTACACCCAAAAAGTAAATGCCAAGATATGGATATAAACACCTATCACTCCGGCACTCCCTAGAAAAATGATTGGCCTCCCCACATTTATAGCACACTTAGCCTACACGCTTATTACTACCTGGGAGAGAATCTACATTGCCTACATGCAGTTCGACTTCTGCATGTCGAATACTAGTTGCTGCTGCAATTGGCTCCTGTTCCTTACAGATGTTTCGAGCTCGGGCTAATAATTCGTCTGTTGTCAATTCATCAATTCGTGACGATGCCCGCAACAGTTTGCTGATCTTCTCAGGTAAGCCTCCTAAAAAAGACACAGCTTAATATGTTCTCGTTGACCCCACCAAATGGTACCGATAACTTTCGTAGGTCGGCTAGGTAAACGCCAACCGTTTTCTTGGGGTGAAATCGCCGGCTCGTCAACTGCTGCCATGCAACAAACGGATCTATACCAAACGCTGTATAAGGATTTGCTTGATTGCATCCCAGTCGGGTTCATCCCCGAGTTGCTAGTAGACTGCATACGCCCCTCCGGTTAACCTCAGTGGAATGACTGTGGTTGGTTCTTTAATTCTGCACAGTTTATAGATATCAGCCTTTTCAACCTATTCGACGACAGACGGTCCAGTGGTAGATCCGTTAAACTCAGGTATCACGCGAAAGTCGAATCTTTCCATTTTTTTGCCTTGCGAGTCACCGCACACCGACAGCCGAAATAGCTTATAATTCAATTAACTTGAGTGTTATTTCTCGTGCCTGTCACACCAATAATTTTCTGGGTAAGTTTGACACTGTTGTCCAAACTTCCAACTTCCAAACTTCTTTATACGTAACGCACTTTCTCTCAACTCCAAACGCACTTCTGATAATTCAACATTTCTTGGAAATCCAACTTCAAAATGAACGTCCCTCTAAAAAAATCAACCTTCTTTTATCTCCAACCAGGAGCATCTCATCTGCATATCAGGTGGTCACATTGCAGGCATATAAAGAGATAAGGCAGCCATTTTTTCTTTCTTCTTCATTCATTTCGTCCACGACCGACCTATTTAATTATGCACACGTGTTTGTTAGGTAAGTCACACGTTTCTCTACAATAGGAAATGCTATTTAGGCGAACCCAGGATGTACGACGCAATGAAATAACAAAAGTACTTAAAAACTTAAGTGTCGTTGGCATGCTATGGCATAATTTAGATTTAAGTCGCCTGCTCCATGTAAACGATGAAATAAAGTGGTGTCAATGTAAAGATTACAAAGAGAACGTAATTAGCTTATCTGGGCACTGCCCGATGCGATGTCACATGATACCTCATGATCATAGGAGTATCGTATTTCAAATAAAAAAGATGATTAAATGTAACATATTGTAACAATAAAGAAAATTGAGGATTAATACCATTGATGAGGCATCTGTCCGTCAAGTTGAGGCTTCCGTTTTGAAAGATCGGCGCATTACTATTCGCCAAATAGCCCAAGATGTCAAGATTAGTACAGGGTCTGTGGAAACTATTATTCATGACCATTTTCATCAGGTGTCTGCCAGATGGATTCCCAGGTTGCCACACCATTCCAGAAGCAATAACGCGTCGAGTGCTTGAGGATGAATTTGGAGATGTGCCAAGAAGATGAGTCAACGTTTTTCAAAAGGCTGATTACACAGGATGAAACCTGGGTCCATCACTATCACCAGAGACAAAAGCCCAGTCATGCAGTGGAAACACTTGGATTCACCACCTCCAAAGAAGGCAAGGGTGCAGCCCTCCGCTGGCAAGGTTATGCTCACAGTCTTCTCGGACCAGGACGGAGTAGTGATGACAGATTTCCTGACAAAGGATACCACAATTACAGGAGCCTATTATGCTTCACTTTTGAGGAAATTAAGGGAAGCTATCAAAAATCAAGAGGCGGGGTAAGATCAGCAAAGGTACTCTCCTCCTGCAGGACAACGGGCGTGTGGTTATGGAATGCTACCCCATCCTCCCTACTCTCCTGAACTTGCATCCTCTGAGTGTCACCTCTTCCCAGCCATGAAGTTGTTTTTGAAAGAAAAGCGTTTCCCAGATGATGCAGTCTTGATTTCTGAAGCCATGTCGTGGTTGGAGGACCTACTTGGGGTGTTCTACAAAAACGGTTTCCAGAGTTGCATCAAACGATCGGAGAAATGCATAACTCTGGGTGGTTCCTATGTCGAGAAAGACTAATAACTGTGCCAAGGTTCGTTGCTCTACTCCTATGGAAAGTGGTTCAGGGGCATTACTTATCGATCGCCCCTCGTACTTCGAGGATGTTTTGCATGTTGGATACTCGTTCTTCTGTTGAAATGCCTTGCGTTCAATCAGATTAAAAAAAGCATTAATTTGCATATGAGAAAATTAACTATATATGTAAAGCAAATGAGGATAAAGAGTTAAGTGAATTATTGACAACGAAGACATAATATTGCAGTCGAGATATGTTCTTGTTTTGTATTTTATTGAAAATCAGCTTTTTATCGTTATAGAATTATATTAATATTGAATTTGTTGGCGATATCATTGCCATATGACACAAAAAACTGGAATAGATTCTTAACGACATTTATACTATTATCCATATAGTTTAAAATGCACACGATAAAAACCTAGGATATGATAATGCTACAAAAGTCGCTGCCACAGTAAAAGTTTAAAATATTGAGAAAGTTGACAATTTATCAAATATAGTTAGAAGGGGCACGAATCAAACAGCGAATAACGCTTGAATTGACACTCTCATCGAATGTAAACAATAGTATGAAGAATAGATACCGATTATTAACATTAAACAGAAAATTGTCAACGAATATATGAACTTATTATGATATATGGTAGCAAAATATGGAGACTTAATGATGCAGTTATAGAAAACTAAGAGTAGCCTAACTAAAAATGGGATGCATTATGCTCGGCATAATTTTAAAGGGAAACATTCGGATCAGACAGAACACGATAGAATCACAAGAAGATCGAACATAATTTGACAGATTACCTTTCTAGACCTATAGATGATAGTTAGAAATCTAGAGCAACAGAATCAGTCCAGATTAAATAAAAAGACTATGACGTTTCTAGCGTCTACATTGTTTGCAAGAATGTGTGTTTCTTTAAGGTGGTATTAGTTCAAGATCGAGGACTATTGTTCATTTGACCAATATATTTCCGGATTTCCAGAAGTGTCATAAAAATCAGAATACTAGCTGTTTGCTGTTCAAAGTTTCACTCCCTAGTAATATTTGTTTGACTATTAACAAAAGCGCACAAAGTTCTTTCACAGAATTTCTAACTTCAGTTTTAACATTATCTAATTCAATCAGCGACGATATTTGGACCGTCAAAATATAAATAAGTCACATATTACAGTTCCCATTAAAACCAACACAAAGTCAAGTATCTCGATTCCTTTGTGTTCTTAAACCAAAGGAAATGGTTGACTGTTGAATTGCACCCCCGTTGTATCAAAGTACCTGCAGAATGTCTTCTTGGTTCCTCCTCTTCTCTTTTCTCTCTCTCAACAATCGAGCACAGCATATAATAACAAAACTCTAAAGCACGTCTGACAGCACTGACTTCTGCCAACAGTCTGCCCCTCCTCTTAACAACGCAGGCTTTTTATATGGCAAAATCGTTCACCTCTATTTGCATATTCTTCTAACTCACGTGATCACTACTCTATAAATAAGAGTCTTGACCGTTTCTTTTCTTTCTTTTTATTTATTTTCGGTGACCGACCCGCACGTGGTCTATCCAGGTAAGTCACGCATTTCTCCACACCCATTACTGTGCCTAATATTTGGATGTAGTTATTATTCTATTCGAAGGAATTGTCGCTGAGGATTATATCTATGCAGTACATTACGAACTATTTCATAAATCTGTGGATTATGGGGTATGTTTCTGTATAGGTTTCTAACGTCGAATGCAGCTAGTATGTTCAATCATGAAACATTGAATGCAGCTAGTATTGTTCCATCACGAAACAATACTAGCTACATTTACTATTATCAACCTTACAGCTACATACCCCATAATCTTGTGAAAGAAACAATCTGATATTAGATCGATAAATATACAGAAACATTATACCTCGATTCACGAAACAATTCGTCATTAACAGCATAAACATAATCCTCAACAACAATTCTTTCGAATTTAAAAAAATATAATTACATATAAATACTAGGCACAACAAGAGGAACAGAAATGGGACCAACATACGCTACTTTTACCTCTACCTGGTAGAGATCCTTTCGATCGACCAAACTAAATGAACTAAAAATAACCCTGAGGAAAAGAGGTCACCTGCCCAACTAGTACATAAAGGTATAGAACTCTAAGAAAAATACAAGTAGCCAAACTAAGAAGCCAAAACAAATAAAAAAACCTAACAAAGAACAATTCTAGCATGCATCTATACACACAATACAAACAACCAAAACTATTTACATATAAACAAAAAAACTTATCAAAACGATAAACTGAACTTAAGATAGCAACCATAATAAAAAGCAAACGCCAACCCTAAAACTTAAAACATCCGAACCTCCACCAACCTCAATCAACACACTATAATAGGGGTTACAAAATGCAACAGCGATGAGCAGTTTGTGACAAATTCATAGAGGGAAACAAATACAAAAACCCAACAGAATAAAAAATACCAAACCTACACTTCCAGAAAGTAATGTATGCACTAAAATACACAGCATGCTACACATCTTACATAGGCACCTACAAAAACTTCAGCAATAGAATGGACTTACCCAAGAGTAACATATACAGAAAAAAGACAACCCCGTGTTTCATAACACGTACATGCATGCAATTGAAATAACTTAAAAATAATGCCAATTTCCAAACCGACAATTACTTCTATTTACTCACACAGGAAAAGGATTCCATAACAAAATTCATTCACGAATTGAACAGATCTCAATATCAGTACTTAAACAAATAAAATACAAAACACAATCACACGTACATATATATGTATGCATGCACTTTTACACATAAATCAGAACCGACACAATAAAATACACACACGCACGTTCACATACACAGGCACAACATTCTACTCAACTCTAATGTAACACACTGAAAATTACTTTATTATTAGACCAATAGCACTTAGAAATACCTAAGATCGCAGTGTAGTATCTGTTCTTATGCTACGCTTAATCTTTGCTGTCCTCTGTCAGTTGATCTGAGACCGTTCAGGACTGAGACAGTATTTTTTTTTAAAATATGTTTGTGCCTATCCAGACTGCCGTATTTTGGGGAGCTAGATTTTCCCCACATTGAAGATCGATCTTATGTCTGACTCTGCCCTGTGGAGGGACAGGTAAATTGGAACACAAAGAAATACCTTATCTTGATTCATTAATATTGCTGCCTTTTTATCAACAAACATTTTATAAACAAATGCTTTTACTCAATGCCATATAATACGAATAAAAACATTAGGGTGTTCTATATTGTTGCTGGCTTATGCTCTTAGAGAGATATAGTGGTATGGAACGAGAAAGATTCATACAATTCTAACTTAAACCTCACATGATTATAACAGTATCCGGAATGTTGAAACTAGTCATATAATTAGTTATTTAATTATAATTATTACATTTTAAGTATTTCTAATACAACATATTATGAATGTCTCAAAAAATTAAAACGAAGATAACAGTAGAATGAAAGTAAAATAAAAAAATAAATAGCAGTTCCCCTTACCAAACAAACGGACACTAAACATAGCTAATTAAACTATGAGATATAACTTACCTTTCACAAGCCAATATGAGAAAACACACACACGCTCACAGACGAAACGCTTATGAGACGAAGTACCAATGCACCTTGTTGCACCTCCACAGAAGTAAGTGACCAATATCGACAACACTCAATGACTTTGAACTGGCGCCAACAAACCAGAGAAGGAGTAAAATACAGCCAAATTAGAGAATTTTTAAGCGTATAGCATTCTCTAACCCTTTAGAAAATACATTTAAAAGCAAAATGGTTTAACGAAAACATCTATTTTTACAAATTTTCTGAAGACGCTTTCAAAAACATAAGATTGTCCAAAATGCGTTAAATAATTTCAAAACATTATTTCAATAATTTGAAAAATGAAATATGAGAATATATATATATATATATATATATATATATATATATATATATATATATATATAGCATAACGATTGTGGGTAGCCCCACTTATATTCGTTATGTTGTATGTTATATACGTTTTTCTTTAGTTCGAATTTCTAAGTTTATTTACAGACACACATATATAGATATATACTAGCAAAAGTACCCGTCCTCGACTGGGTTCAAAACAGCATACAGAAAATGGAGTCTGATTTATGAAAGTAGGATAGGTTATGAACAGGAAGAGTTATAAAGATATAGCTTCGAGTGTGGGGTTATCAAAACCAAAGAAAAATATGATAAAAGTAAAAATAAAATAGATAAATCCCATAATTTATTATACCATACCTGTTCACACTGAAACACTTATCACAATATTCTGTGGATCTATATTAAAACACCTTGTTAAACTTTGTGACATATTTCCATTCTATGGAGGTCAGGCGCGAACGAACAACCATAATTTTATTAAACCATATTTCTTCAAACTGAAACATAATTATCAAAGTATACTTACGCAGATAGATATGAAAAGTCTTTATTAAAGTGTGTGCCTTTTTCCATTCTATGGAGACCAGGCGCGAACGCAGACACCACAATTTTATTATACCATCACTATTTAAGTTAAAACATACTTATAAAAGTATTCTTATGTACATCTATATCAAAAACACTTGTAAACATTTTTTTTTTTAATTTAAAATTTTTTTAATCTCATACTTTGTGGACCAGGCGCGAATGCAGACCCCATAATTTTAATGAATCACCGTTCTGCCAGATCAAACATACCCATTCCTGTGTCTCGATACACCTATACGTATATGTAATCAGTTTTTTAAAATAGTCAACCATATAGGAGCATATTCGTGACCAGACACACACACAGATGTCAACTTCATATTAAATAACAATAGAATACGACATATATATTTATATAGTAATAAGAACAGCAATAACAACAATAAAGTAACTTCCATCCGTATCACTAAACTCTAACTGACCGACGACTAGGCATTAACTTTAACACGAGTCCTAATAGAGATGATTTAACACGTGTGAGGCACCGAAACTCTCTAAGAGAATGGAACGAAATGGTCTTTTTTAAAAACACAAAAAAAATATAATTATTACTTCGAATTTATTTCAGGAAGCAGTCTCTGTAATTCTGTCTGTCCATTTAAAGTTCACTAATGCAGAACCTCTAACATGAATGCCATAAAAATAAGTCCCGATGGGGCGACTGGCTTTAAGCAAAGGAAGAAAAAAGAGGAAATCATTTTTTTGTTTCCTTGTTGGCAAAGACAGGCTGAAATGATATATATATATATATATATATATATATATATATATATATATATATACATGCGTGTATGTTTATACTAGCAAAGGGGTGTGTGAGTCCTAATAGAGATGATTTAACACGTGTGAGGCACCGAAAGTCTCTAAAAGAATAGAACGAAATGCGAGTTTGTCTTTTTTAAAAACAAAACAAAAGTTAATTATTACTTCGAATTTATTTCAGGAAGCAGTCTCTATTGCGATATAAATGTATAATTATGTCTGCCCATTTAAATTTCAGTGATGCAAATCCTCTAACATGAATGCGAAAAGTGGACAGACGGGCGACTGACTAATAACTTAGCTGAACGTTGCTCTGAACTTTTAACCGGAAGCAGTGCTTTTCGCGATATCAACGTGAAAAATGCCCCAACTTAGAACGAGGGAATTAAATACTCCCACAGCGTCAGGGGAAATAGCCTTCCATGTCTTCTTCCCATCCAACATTTCTAGCGACTAACCAGTATGGTGTAAGGTAGACCTATCATCAAACGCCTTCTTTCATAGCATCACTACCGACTTTTACTAAGTAGAATACTTAGTTACAATTTTTATTTAGTTTTTTATATATATATATAATTTTTTTCTTTTAAAAAAAATATTTTTCTTTTCTCTTTTCTATTATTTCATTATTTTATTTTTTATTTATTTGTTTTGTTTTTTCTTTTTATCTTCTGTTTATGCCTTATATGTATGTGTGATAGTGCACGATACCTCCTGTATACATGGGAGCCAAACACTATACCGGTGTTAGAACCACAGGTTAAACAATTCTGGGCTCGGTGTTGCCACAAACACCAAAATATGAAAAATGTCAAGTACAAATAATTACAAACCATGGGACCCAGAAGAAAGATCTGGGTGTCATGATCGGTAGGTGCTCCTTCGGTAGCTAACATGGGGGAGCCGATCCTGCGAATGTTGGCCAACTTCTTAATTTCAGAAACTCAAATAACATGGATGCTGAACAGATAAGCATAACCTCTAATTTCAGGGAACAAAATAACACCGAACAAACACAGCACAGCCGTGATAATCATCAAAATGGAAAAAAACCGAAGAAAGAAATAGACAACAAAAGAGAATAGAGTAGTAATGGACTCGCTATTATAGAAGTTTAGTGAAGTAGAAAAAAAAAGAAATTAAAAAAATATATATAAGACACAGCTGTTCCTTCCAAAAGGTCGAGCTCTTCAACGTCCAAAAATAATTCACCGTCACAAAAAGAATTCACCGTCACAAAAAGAATTCACCGTCACAAAAAGAATTCCCCGTCACTTCTTCCAACCGTCGTTTCACTCTCTTCGCTCTTCCCCCTGCTTAAAAAAAGTACCGTTTATATGCTGCCCATTTCTCCACTTATGCAAATTGACTACCAATAAGAGCCATCTAGTTTTCCATTTCTCCAAACAGCCAATTTGCAAAGGGGGACAACTCACACCACACGCCCCCTTGATGTACACGATCATCACATCTCAACCCATCACGTAGTCGCTCGACCAACATGGCGGCCGTCTCTCTCGCTGCCATCTCCGCGGAGCCTCTTCGTGAACGTCGCTACTTGGCTCGACGTCGCTGTCTTCCTCTGATGACACCACTATCGGCCGCACATCAAGGATGTGTCAAGGGATGCCGTCGATAGATACATTGTTCGGGGACTGGACACTTGTCACAATGCTTCTCCCCCAGCGTGTGGTACAGCGAGCATCAGGCGGCTGGATCCACACTTCCTCTCCCACTCGCACAGTTGCTCGCTTTTCGCCGCGGGTACCTGTGCAGTTCGGGGATGCCGCCACTCGTACTTGAAGACTGCCCTCTGCGGCACTGACTCCACTTTTTGCCCTGACTTTGGAGCCATGTTATACCAGAAGACAGCTTCTGGCGGCGAAATCTGGCCCCTTTCATCTATAGCCTTAATGGTCCTGTGATGCCGCTCAACAATTCCGTTTCCGCCTGGTCTATATGCAGCCCTGAAATAGCACCGCACTCCCCACTTATCCAACACATTCTCCATGGTAGCTGAGCATTAGCACTTCCGTCACTGGACCTCTATCCATAAACACCTATTCCAAGTCCTTTGCAATTTCACCTGATTTTCCGCCTTAATCTCCCTCCAAATGGCTACTCTTCCTGGTCCACAGTCGACCATTGACAGATACGGCCTCTTTTGATAGTGCGTTACGTCTATCGCCAACCTGCTTCAGTTCTCTGCCACCTGAACCTCACCAGCTTCCTGTCTACTAGGCGCAGGGTCGATTGATTGACACCGGCTGCATCTCTTAACCACTGTCCTAACGGCCTCATTTGTGATTCTGGGGTCCACCTTCCTGGCCAAGAACAAGGTTCTATCCACTCCAAAATGGTGCACGTCATGCAAATCCTTCAGAGTGTCTTTATTCAAACAACATATTGCAACAGCCGCCTCATTCGGCGCCTTTAGCCAGGTCGTCAGCACCCTCGTCATCACATCTGCTCTGTTCTTCGCTGAAGGAAGGATAGTGACCCTAAGTTGAAGATCAAATTCCCTAATCAGCTCCCTTAACATCATCAATCGACGCTTTACTAGCATCTCGGCAGCGCCTTTCGTCTTCACCCTCCTTTCTCCTGTAGTTCGGACTGGATCCAAGAGAACACAGTGGCTGAGTCGGTCCTCACCTCAACATTCTGTAGCCCCCATTTCAAGGCTACGTTGATGCCCTTCATAACCGCACCCAGTGAGCCACGTCGTCCTTCTTCCGCAACCAAGCAGCATCTTCTACAGTAACACCACCTATCTCCAAGGTGACCCCCACTGCTATACAGCTTGCATCACACCACACAACACCTTCTGCACTGTTGGGTACATGCCACACACCTCTCACTGGATCCTCCCCCTTCAGCTCTTCAATAATCTCTCTCATAATGTCCACAGTCTCTTTATCAACTCCACCGTCCCACTTCGCTCCACTAGCTAGCCTTTTGATATAACTACATGCAGTCCGTAGCCATCCTGCAATAGGGTAATGGCCCACCAGTCTTCTGCATATTGAGAAAAGTTCTCGCCTGCTTAATTTTTCCGACACCCCCGGGATCTCATTTCCCCTCTTGAACACTAACCGTCCTATCTGGTACTTTCTTAGTTGGAGCCCTAAAACAGATCCTCCCTCCAACGATTCCTGGCGTTTTGCAATTAGCCCAAAGCTGTTGAGGTGTTTTACTACGTCCTCCGCAGTTGTTACCGTCTCATCCACCAAAATATCATCAATGTAGGAACTGGTGGCTCTGCTGACTGCGTCCTCCTTGCGTAGCACCGTTTTGAGGATCGCTGCCATGATTTTTGGTGCAGAATTCAGGCCAAAACCCAACCTAGTCAGGCAGTACGTTCGGCCCTTTTTATCTGACAAGTTGGTATTTCCAGAATTCCTGTGAAATGTGGATCTGTAGGTATGCAGATTTTAAATCCACAATCGTCGCAGCCTTCTGAATCTGCCTCCACTCTCGTATGGTCTCTCCGCACACGTCCATCACATCGCCTCCCGTGTGACACGCAACGTGTACGATCAGCTCCCTGAAGTCCAGTACTGGCCTAACTTTTTGTTTTGTGGGCTGAACAACCGCCATTAACGGCATCACACCTTCCACCTTCTCCGTCCATGGTCTTAAAATCCCCTCTGAGATCCATCGGTTCACCTCCTTCTCAAATTCAACTCTTGTGCCTCCTCGCAACGTATGCTCGTAGCATTCCACTCTGTTATTCAGTATGGGAGGTTCTCCTTTCCATGCCCACTTGACTGTCCATTTCTCACCATCAAAGTGTGCAGAGAAATCCTGGTCCTCTATCGTGCAACTTTTGTCTGACCCGGCCGTTCCTGTGACACCTTTTTCGAATTGCACACCTGCACCCCTTTGATGTCCTACAAATCTCACGGAGTTCCTATATACCGTAACGCTCCCTAGTCGAGCAATTGCGTCCATCCCTAGCACCACATCGACACCCGTGACAATTTTGTTAATAACAATCGCCTGGATTGTTAGTGACATCCCACGTACCATCAACCGAACGATACTTGTGCCATTACACTTCACCTCTCTGCCGTCAACTGCCGTAATGCTGCTGGTTCCATTGCATGTGTCAACCATGTCTTTGGTGACAATTGTTAAAGTACAGCCCGTGTCGACAAGGGCTTTTGCACTTCGTCCATTTAGCGTCACCTCTACTTGTGGTGACATACCCTGAAGCGCCTTCATCGAATAAGTGGGGTATCCACCGGCGCAGTGGCTTCCCCCTGTTCGTTTTCCCTGGGGACAGAATCTGCGGATGTGGCCGACTTCCCCACAGCGGTAACACGTGACTTCTGGCTTTGGCTCCCTGCACTTCCTCGCCACATGGGGTCCTTGGCATCGGTAGCATCTGCCAGAGAACCTGGGTCTCTGCCACAGTCCTCTCTGCTTTTCGTCCTTCACAATTTCCTGCTGCAGTTTGCTTCGTTGAGCAACAGCGACGATTCCCTGCTCACTCTCTTTTTTCCTGGCCAGCACCCTAGCCTGTGTAATCAACTCCGCGACCTCCATAGTATTTACACCGGGCAGTTGCTGAAGAGCTATAGAAATATGGTCCGGGAAGCCATTGATAAAGGCCATCTTTACCATCTGTCGACGGCCTCCTCCATTGAATCCTGCTAGTCCCGTTAACCTCCTGATATTGTTGGCGTAAACATCGACAGGCTATCCGGTCCACACCATACTGCTTAGTTTGCCATATGCCACAAACGGTCCTTCGGTAAATGCTTCCTTCAACTTTTCCTCAATGGCGTCAACAGACAGTCGATCCCCCTCCCGCATATCAAGATATAGGGCCAGAGCATCACCATCAAGATACAGCGGTATCAAGCTGGCTACATCCGCGATGTCCCGCAACTTAGCGACAAGTTTAACCTTGGTCAGCCAGGTTATAACATCTCCCTCTCCAGAGAATGTCTTAAGCATTTCACTGCTGATCCTCTTTGCTTCCATAGTTCCCGCCGAAATTGCTTGTAGTGAAATAGAAAAAAAAAGAAATTAAACAAAATATATAAGACACAGCTGTTTCTTCCAAAAGGTCGAGCTCTTCAACGTCCAAAAATAATTCACCGTCACAAAAAGAATTCACCGTGACTTCTTCCAGCCGTCGTTTGGCTCTCTTCGCTCATCACCCCTGCTTAAAAAAAGTACCGTTTATATGCTGCCCATTTCTCCACTTATGCAAATTGACTATCAACCAGAGCCATCTAGTTTTCCATTTCTCCAAACAGCCAATTTGCAAAGGGGGACAACTCAAACCACACAGAGCCATCTAGTTTTCCATTTCTCCAAACAGCCAATTTGCAAAGGGGGACAACTCAAACCACAAGAAGTCATCCTGAATATAGGTATGGGGAGGGTTATCGGAAACGAATGAAAGAATGAAGGGACCTCTCCAGTGACCACTAAACGACAGAACAAAGAAATGCGCACCAAACAAGACTGATACTCAAGAAAGTATGGCTCTCTAAACTAGAACTAGCAGAAATTCAGCGAAAAATAAATGAGGAAACTGAAAAAGAACCCCCCCAATGAAACTGCTCGGAGAAAAACCCACAAGTTGAAGCCTCACAAGTAAAAACACCAAAGGCCCAGGACATACGAAGACCAGAGACTAAAAACGTTAAAACCGAGAACAATGAAACAGAACTTACAGAGAATGAAGCAAATAAATTAATAAAATAACACAGTTATGAACGAGAAAAAAAAACTCCCATCGTTAAAGAACCAAGAGCAGAATAAATTTAAAACAGAAACTGAGAAGATTTACAAGCTCCTCCCACACATCCCAACAAACACAATCACAGACTTAAACAACTTCATTTACGCAGGCGCCAAAATGGTAAGTATGAATCTCAAATCAGAAAAAAACAACCGGGTACAAGCGAACCGACAAAACCTGGATGGGAAATAAGACTAGAAACCCAAATACACAAACATAAAACGGAAATCAATATGATCAACAGGAAGAAAGCAATGTGGAAAAAAAGGAATATTGAAAATTTAACTGACAGAGAGAGGCTAAACAAGAAACATGAAAAACTAGACCAAAAAATAAAATCAAAAGAAGCGAGATTGAGACGATATAGATATAAATCTGAACAATACAAACAAAACAGAACATTTGAAACCAACGAACGCCAATTCTACCAAAATGTGAACGGAGGAAAAACAAAAAACAGAACAACCAAATCCGACAGAAACAAAACTCTACTGGAGTAACATATGGGAAGAGCGGCGAGAACACAAAAGAAATGCAGAATGACTGAAAGACATGAAAGAAGAGTTACAATAAATTGAAGAAGGAACAGTGAATGAAATCAGCAAGGAAACCCTAAAAAAACCATAGGAAAACTGGCAAACTGGAGAGCATCAGGGCACGACGGGATACATGCATACTGGTTCCAAAAATTCACAACCTTACACCAAAAGCTAGCCCAAAACCTGAGAAGATATATACAGGAAGCAAACGTGCCAGACTGGATGACAAAAGGTAGAACCACACTGCTACAGAAGGATACGGAGAAAAGAACCGTCCCTAGCAACTATAGGCCAATCACGTGCCTACCCACCATGTAGAAGATATTGACAGCACAACTGAGGGAACAAATCTACCACTCACTGAATAACCGTGGACTCATCCCTGAGGTATAGAAAGGATGCCAAAAAGGGAAAAGAGGAGCACATGATCTGCTATATGTTGACCAAAAGATCCTAAAGGAGGTAAAAAGGAAGAGGAAAAATTTAGCCATGGCATGGATCGACTACAAAAAAAAGCGTACGACAGGATCCGTCAAGCATGGATAATAGAATGCCTAAAAATGTATAAAATACCAAGCTGGATCACCAATGTAATAGAAAATGCAATGAAAACATGGAGACTGGAACTGACAGCAGATGGACAACACATAACAGAAATTAACATACAAAGAGGCATATTCCAAGGACTCATTATCACCATAACTGTTCATCATAGCAATGATGCCCTTGAATAGTATTCTGAGAAAGTACCAAGCTGGATAGAAGTTCCCCAATACAGAGGAAAAAATGAACCACCTGATGTACATGAACGATCTGAAACTTTTTGCAAGGACGGAAAAGGAGCTAGAGACATTAATTTACACTACCCGGATCTTCAGCCAAGATATCCAAATGGAATTTGGAATGGAAAATTGCGCACTACTAGTTATAAAAAAGGGGAAACTGGAAACGACAGAAGGCATGGAACTACCCAACCAAACAGAAATGAGGGCACTAGGGGAACAAGACGACTATAAATACTTGGGAATTCTGGAAGTGGGCATCATCAGAGCAACAGAAATGAAAGAGAAAATTGGAAAGGAATACCTCACGAGAACGAGAAACTCCTGGAAACTGAATTATATAGCAAAAACCTAATAAAAGGTATAAATACATGGGCAGTGTCACTAGTAAGATTCTCTGGACCGTTTATAGGATTGACAAAAGAAGAACTGCGACAGCTCGACCAGAAAACCAGGAAACTCATGATCATACATAATGCTCTACACCCAAAGGACGATATTGAGAGAATCTACGTGAAAAGGAAAGAAGGCGGGAGAGAACTGATCTGTGTAGAAGACTGTGTTAAGGACACGACAAAAGACCTAGAAAAATACATAATGCAAAACACTGAAAGGATAATTATGTCAGCGAGAGATACGGAGAAAACCAACAAAACAGAAAACAGTGCGACAAATGACAATTAACAAGAAAGAAAAATCCTCTCAAATCCTAGACTTTGCTGTCCCAGCTGACCACAGGGTTAGTATGAAAGAAAAAGAGAAACGAAGCAAATACATAGAACTAGCCAGAGAGTTAAAAGGGATTTCGATGATGAAGAAAATCAAAATAGTACTGATAATAGTAGGAGCACTAGGAACAATCCCGAAAAACCTGGAAAAAAGAATGGCAGAAATTGGAATCAGAGGAATAGCTGCAAAAATACAACGCCTAACGATAAGGAAAACGGCTGAAATATTAAGGAAACCCCTGGAATGCAGAGAATAACACAAAACGAAGAAGCGTTACAGAACACAGAAACTGCATATTTACAAGTTCTACACCCCCTATTGTTTCATCACCGCCCCCCCCAAAAAAAAATGATACCAAAGGGCCGAGAAGGGACTGAAAGACCGAAGAGCGTGCGCCAACCAGACCTCGGCTGGACAACCGCAAAGAGAACTTGGGGAGGCTGAGTGCCACTCAAATTCCAGTATAAACCAATGTCCACTACCAGCGAGAAATCAATGGTAAGCGGCTGTTACGATGATTTGAATTCATTTGCAAACGCTATCGAAGGAGGTGGAGGGAGCTGGACGTCTGGGGAGACTTGTTCTCACTCAACTTCCAGAGAACACCACAGGTTTCCAATCAGATCGTTTATGGACTTGTGTGAAAGCTCCATGTGAGCCAATAATAATAATACTCTCACTCAGACTCCAGAGAACATCACAAGTTGTTCTCAAAGAGAAATCCTTGATCATGGTCTATGTGACTACTCCTAATTATTAAATAATAATAATAATTTAAAAATTAATAATAATATAAAATTATTATTTTAGTATTATTATTATTATTATTATTATTATTATTTATATGTGCCATAACAATGAACAGATTCTTTATGACTGTATTTGTACCAAAATTATTACTATTTTGTATTATTGGGTATGTAGAAACATATTTAATATTCTTCCTTTGCCTGCTGCATTTTTCAAGTCTGTAATTTTATATTTTAACACATAGCTTTAGGACGAGAAATTGCCACTGTATATTTAAACATAGTTAATTTTATGATTAAATTCAAGTTATTACAGGAAATAATCATTGTTTAATTGTTGTTTGTCCTGTCTTGTAGATCTTTCTAAAATGGAATTTACTTCTGAAAATGTGTCTACATATATAGACGAGTTGAGGTATTTAATGCCTGAATTTACTGAAATATTTGAAATTCTAATTAACATGTGAAATGTAATGGAGTTTTAATTGATGTCACTTATTATTAATGAACATATGATTATCTCTATGTAATGACTATATCTAATATCCATGAAGTAATAGTCTATTATGTATATAAAAAGTATTAAATTATTATTTAAATTTATAATCGGAATTTCCTTAACGAATGTGTATATCTATATATACATAGATACAAACACACACACACACACACAAATATATATATATATATATATATATATATATATATATATATATATATATATATATGGCTCTTTTGCACACATTCATGGATATAACATATGTAGGGGAAATGAATGCTGACATGCAGGTATGTTTCCTGTCATAATTTATAAAACAAAAATAAAGAAAACGTGCGAGCTTCTATATACTTTAATTTTGTTTAGACTGTCTGTTATTACACAAGTTTGTCAAACTTCAGATTAAATTTTCATGTTTGGTCTTTTCAGCTGAGAAAATTTAATCTTTTCAGAAATGTAATAACTTTCGACGTTATTAATTTTCAAAATATGCTTAAAGGAAGAACTTCCATAAATTTAGGATATGTCGGATGAATTTACTTTGGACAAACATTAATAATTTAGGTTCCATTATCATAGTTTAGCATCCTTTTGTTATGTTTCAACGTAAGGTTTATTGAGTATATCCAAATGTAATAAAGTTTCTTTGCAAATCCACTTGAACAACATAAGTGATATTTTCACAATACTACAAGTGTTTATATGCCGGTAAACACTATTTTAATACACATTTAACCGAGGTGTCTACATTTGGAGGAAAACTGTTTCATTGCAATTTGTCGGACTTTAATAAGTCATTCTGGCCAGATTCGCGTTTCTCTTCTACTGACCACATGCCGGCCACAGTTGACCCATTCCCGCCCTCGACTTTACACATCCATGTTCTTCGATGCGAAATTTTCTTCTCTCAACCACGTGGTACATTTTTTCTTCTTTTTTTTTCTTTTTCTTCTTGCGGCCAATTTCTAATTTGCATATACGTGTTTTTCGGCGTCTGCTGTTTCTAATCGTTTCGCAAGTCAGCAATCCTTCACTGTTGTTATATTTTCACACGCACTCCTATGCGCTATGATACAAATTTTGTGAACATAAATGAAAAATGTATGAATCTCATTGTTACATGGAAAAAGGCTGTCCCCGTTCCATGTAGATAAGAAGAATATTAGATAAGTGAAAATGAGATTAGGATAATCCGAGACTCGAACCTTGTAAGCAAGGTTAAGAAATGGAATGTTAGAATTTAATCTATTGTTAAATTCTATTAGAAATAGTTAAATATTATTTATGTCGGAAAGAAAGTTGATTGTCCATTCGTTTAGAAATTGGAATATTGAAAATGTCAGCTAAAAGAATGAACAATGCAAATTAAAAATATATTGTTAAAAATAGGTTAGATTAGAATTGAGGATTCTTTTTTTTTGTCAAAAGTGTGTTTTGGACAAACATATGCATAGCCACATGAAAATTAGTCACGTTTGAAAACACTTGTGGTGTTATAGACAAAGAGAAAATTCACAATATAAGATCTAAGAGTTAGTCAGAGAGTTGAGGAGAGTGTCAGATAGTTGGGCAGTCAGTTAATCAGTTGAAGTCAGAGCCCCCTGGAGGCGAGAAGAGAGGAGTAAACCAATGTAGCCATACCAGTTGCATTCCTGAAGTCACCGGCCGGCCGATCAGATGAATAAAGAAGTCATCATTATGTTGTAAAAGACACTTCTGACGTCATAGAAAAAGGGAGATTTCTCCATATAGGATCTAAGAGTTAGTTAGTCAGAGAGTTTAGGAGAGCGTTAGAGAGTTGGGCAGTCAGTTAACGGTCAGTTGGTCAGTTTATTAGTTGGAATAAGAGTCCCTTGGAGGCGATGGGAGAGGAGTAAATAAATGTAGCCATACCAGTTAAATTCCTGGCGTCATCAACCGGCCGATCAGATGAATAAAGAAGTCGTTATTATGGTGTAACTGTTGTCTTGAATATACACTTCATCACGAACGAAAAGTAATTGTGTTTATCATCTCATAATGAACATTGTGGTAACCCTTCGAAGGTTATGTATCTCCTCTCCTCTGTGTTAAGAACTGTGCATCATATTACCCTCTCCTCTAATATGTGTTAACAGAACTGTAAAATATATAAATGTCTTCTCTCCCTCATCATCATAATCGTTATAGATGTTCCCGTCATCTTTAAATATATACCCCTGGTATTCATCATCATGCGTATTTATGCATACCAAATGTTATGTATATATTCATGCACACACATACACACACACACACACATATATATATATATATATATATATATATATATATCAATTCATCAGTATTAAAATAAATGTATATACACCATTACGTCCACATTTTACATTAAAGATCATAAATCAGATTTAAACAGTAACCCTTCAATTAGACTAATATCACCGTGCATATCACATTTAGATTGTACAAGTAGATTATTAGATAGAATCATACAAATGTTAAAAACAAAGAAAAGATAACGGGTTGAAAATTCGTAACATATGCTATGCACATTCGAGGACATGCTGTAGATATTTTGGACCGAGAGTTCTTTGAAAGAAAAAAACACACACACATATATATATATATATATATATATATATATATATATATATATATATATACTTGTTTATTGTTATATAAACATGCTCACATCCCGCTGCTACAAATAGCCACTTGTTTCAATCAAACAACAGATATCATCAGGCAGCGACTTGACTATTCAAAAGTTCAATGAATAATGAACAATGCAAATTAAAAATATAATGATTATTCATTGAACTTTTGAATAGGCAAGTCGCTGCCTGATGATATTTGTTGTTTGATTGAAACAAGTGGCTATTTGTAGCAGCGGGATGTGAGCATGTTTATATAACAATAAACAAGTATTATCAACAACCTCGTTGAATTCATTAGTCCATTACTTTTGAATATAAAAAACCGAGTATATATATATATATATATATATATATATATATATATATATATATATATATATATATATATATATGGTGCTTAACTTTGGTTATCTGACGAGAACCGGTGTGTCAACACGTTGAGCCTAGTCAGTAACAGATGGGTGACCATTTGAGAATTCCAGGCGCTGTATGCGCCATCCGCTTATATCGGCATTTATTTCACTTCACATGTCACTGGTGTTTTACAATGTTAACTCAGGAGTTATGTGGTATCCACAAAAATTTCACGCGCAGACACCTGTTCATGAGTATCCATAGTCTGTCAAAGACTGAAGGAGCCTGTGTCTGTGTATAAATATGATTTCTAAAAAAATTCATTGACACACACATACATTATAGCGGATTCCAACGAACGTTTGGAAGCCTTAATTGAAGTCGATCCTCGTAAAACAAGAAGAAAAGTTGCTGTTTAACTTGAGCTCGACACCTCAACAGTCGTTCGCCATTTAAAGCAAATAGAAAAGTCATCAAAGTTGGATAAATGGGTACTGCATGATTTGAACGATAATCATAAAAATCATCGTTTTGTGGTGTTTTCTAATCTCCTACTGTGCAACAAAAACGATCATTTCTCGAGCGGATTGAGACGCGTGATGAGAAGTGGATCCTTTATGACAACCGGTAAGGTTCGGCACAGTGGTGGGATAGCAGAGAGCTAACTTGCTAAGATTCTGTCAATCACTTTCACTCTTTCGTACAACACTTCCCAAAGCCGAAATTGCCCGCACAAAGGTTAGGGTGACTTTAGTCGTCTGCGACCGGTCTGATCCATCACAGCTTCTCAAATCCGACAAACAATTACGACGGAGAATTACTGCCGACAAATTGACGAAATGCACCAGAAGCTCCAACGTATGTGCACGAGATTTGTCAATAGGAAGGGATCAACTCTCCTCCATGACAACGTTCGTCCGCATGTTGCTAAACTGACCCTGCAGAAGCTAAAAGAATTTGGTTACGAGACTCTGCCTCATCCGCCATATTCACCGAACCTCTCGCCTACCGATTATCACTTTTTCAAGTATCTCGAAAACTTCCTGCGGGCAAAATACTTCAAACGCAGAGATGATGCCGCATCTGCCTTCAATGACTCAATTGCTTCCAAAATTACGGATTTCTCTGCTAACGGAATGAATAAACTTGTTTCCGTTTGCCAAAAATGTTTCGATTCTAATGTTTTTTTCAATTAATATAGTTTATTATGAAGCAAGTTATGATCTTTTGAAGACTTTATTTTTCACCAACAGTTATATATATATATATATATATATATATATATATATATATATATATATATATATATATATACAGATATATATGATAATGTTTCGCGATATATAACAGATGTATTATCAAATTGCACCACCTAACTTTATCTAATATGCAAAGTAATCCAGTATGAAATCAGCCTCAAATCGGAATTTATACGTTGTATATTTTCTTCCTTCTTATGATGTTCTTATATTTCAGTAAGGTTTATTCGAAAAATAAGTAATCGTCCCGCTTAGAAAGATTATTACATTGTACGGTGGCAATCTTTCTAGGGCAATTGCTCTTGACATATCTAAAGCCTTTGATAGGGTATGGCATAAAGGTTTACTTCATAAGATCGCTAGATATGGTATAGCTGGAAAAGTCTTCTCAATTATTAAATCATTTCTTTCTGATAGGTTCATAAGAGTAGTAGTTAAGGGGCAAAAATCAGAAGCTCACAGTATTAATGCCGGTGTCCCTCAGGGATCCATCCTGGGCCCAACTCTTTTCCTGATCTACATTAATGATCTTCCAAATCATATCCTTACATCATTTGTAGACATTTATGCTGACGATACTACCATTTATGGTACCACATCTAAGACAGTAAATGACCAAGTTCTCTCCAATTCTCTCTCCTCTGATCTTGAGCACGTAGTACAATGGGGAAAGAGTGGCTGGTTACTTTTAATGCATCTAAAACCAAGCTTCTCTCTTTACATCATCAACATTCTAATCCACATTTGGCATCAATTGAAATGAATGGCTCTCGTCTTCAGGAGGCCTCAAGTTTTGACAAGCTTCTTGGCTTGACCATTACTCCTGATCTTAAATGGAACACGTACATCAAATCTGTTGCCAAGGCCGCTGGAAAAATGGTGGGATCTTTCAATCGATCCAGTAGATATCTCACTGCTGATGCTATTCTCTATCTATATAAGAGCCAGGTACGTCCAAGGATGGAATACTGTTGCCACATCTGGGCAGGAGCTGCTAGAAAGGACTTGTCCTGCCTTGATAGAGTTCAAAATAGACTTCGTAGCCTCGTAGGAGATGTCCTTTTCTCCTCCTTGCAACCTCTATCTCACAGAAGAGATGTTGCGAGTTTGTCTTTGATGTATCGTTATTTTCATGGAAAGTGTTCGACTGAGCTTCAATCTATGGTCCCTCCTCGCCAAACTTTCACAAGAAACACTCGTCTATCAATAATTTCCTCCCACTCTTTATCTGTGGCTAAACCTAAACGTAGATTCCATGAACAAAGCTTCTTTCTTAGAACTGCACGCCTGTGGAATTGTCTTCCGTTTTCCTGCTTTCCGGCTGACTACAATATGGTTGTGTTCAAGTCTAAAGTAAATAAGTTATGATGAGCCGTTCCATATAAGTTTTCAAATTTACCAAATTTTCATTACTAATGATTACTATATTGTCCAATTTCTACTGTACACTCTTAAACCCTTATCCTTGAGTGGCCTCTGGGCCTTGATAATGTGGTGATGCCTATGTAAAAAAAAAAGTAAATTTTAATAATAAAATCTGCGTAATGATATTTTCTTAATAATAATTCAACTAATGTAAAAGAATATGACCTTTTGTTTTCATTGAATGTAAACAAGGAATTACCTTTTGATTTGAAAGCTAGTCATTTGTATATGAAAGAAAAAAGAAGTTATAAAAATCGAATCGGAGAAAAGAGAGGATGCAGCACATCACCTACGATGAAGTGTGAGTATTGGCTAAGTACAGTTCTATATGCACATATGTTCCTCTGGGAACAGTTTCTTCTTTGTTGAGAATAATGGTTTGTTCCGTGGGTAATTTGCGGGGTTTCCTTTGATGTTAGAGCTTCGTTTGGTAGCACCCCGTCATTTAGAAGGCTCCGAAAAGCACAGTCCGCCATTTGTTGCAGCTGAAAGTTTTGTTCGCTTCGCATTTGCTTTTTTTCCAGAATTATTTCCATTTGGGGACATTGACATTTTGGAGAGCATCTCAGCCGAAAAATGTTTAATGTAGGTGTGTCTTCGTTGGTTTTTAGCTCTCTAATTTTGGGGAGGGTTACTATCTTATGAAGTCGTCCTTTGTTTTGCCCTTTAGGGCAGCGACCTTCGTGAATTTCGATTCCGTGTGACATGCCCGTCTTAAATATTACTGCTCCATCTAAAAGAAAGCTGGCCCTTAAGAGAATAGCCTCCTCAAGGTGGCCTCTAGGCTGAGGGTTTTCGATGTTTACTCTCTGTGACATTATCGCTTGGGCGGGACTCTGCAGGCCGCTAGACCTCCATGATAGATAGGTGCTTACTCAGTTTTGATAGCACCGTGAGGTTCAACCGCTGGGCACAAAAAAGCTAAGGGCCTGCCAAATGACAATCATAATTAATTGGACATATTCGGCTTTTCCTAATGCAGATTCTGATAAAGTAAGTCACTAATATATATCGCGATATAGATATAGATATATACGTGTGTATAGA
>NC_136500.1:98318273-98333273 GCF_053919585.1 Euprymna scolopes | reverse complement strand
GATAACGCAGTATTATGTATGAAGTTATTAAATTACACTCTCAAGGATTAGCAACATTTCGTTTGGAGGGGGAGATAAGTCTCGTTGTGTCTATTTTGTTATGATGAAACCATCCGCGCAGGTGTAAGACGATTGAGACCTTAGAATCATATACGTCAGCAAATGTAACAGGCAAAGACCCAAATGTTCACCAGTACGTAACTGAAGTTCAAGGTGGGTCGGATGTCCGAACACTCAAGAAAGTTCATTAGTGTGGTCTATACGACGACGAGGTTTGATGCGTTATTCTTCTTATTCCTCGCGTCACCAGAGATACCTATGTAAAAGAATAAAATTAAAAAAAAAAAACAAGCCTCTACATGTGATAATAAGAATAGTGTCATTTTTTGCGATTTTTGAGCATTTGTGGCCCTTTTGAGCTCCTGGGAACGCTACAACCCTATGGACATGGACAAATTGTGCAGTTTCGTGCCTTAAGATATGTATATTTGAATTTATCACCATGGAAACCCACTATTAATATCAGGTTTTGAGCTATATGAAAAAGAGCTCCAAAAATGTATGCTATTGTTAGCCCTAAAAGTCCCAAAGGGATGTGAACCAGAATTTTGCCAGGGTCGCCCATACTTAATTTTCATTAAGAATAAAGGCTTCCACATTTTGGTAAGGTTTCAGGAAAATCTAATGGATGCATCAGACGCTATGGGGCACAATGTGTCATTTTTGGTCATTTTGGAGCATTTCCGACCTTTTTTTACCCCTTGAATACGCCGAATCCCAGTGTAAATGAAAAACAGCGCAGTCTCAGGCCTTAACACATTGAGTTGACCACCGTGAAAAACCATTATATATTCAGACATATCAAGATTTTGTTGAGAAATATGAACAAAGAGCAACAAAAAAGGGCATTTTAGCACTATAAATCCCCGGGGACGCGTACCATAATTTTGCCAGGGTCACCAATACTGGATTAATTTTAAGGAAAATGGGCTTCATATTTTGGCTAAGTCTCAGAAAAATCTAATGAATGGATAAAAAATAATGTAGCAAAATGTGTCATTTTGGGCGATTTGGGGGCATTTTTTACCTCTTTTTAACCTCAGGGGACGCAACGGGGATTTTCGCAAAAAAATTATTTTACTGTGCACATGAAATACAGTTCATGGTAAACTTTCAGGAAAAATTAATGGACGGTTATCTGGCAATCATCTTGACTGAAGGACGAACGGAAGCACAGACGCCACGTAAAACATGGGTCTCTCTCCAATAAATCGGGGCACTAATATACATGATGAAGAAAAACTTTCGTATTAATTATAGTTATAGTTCCGAAAGAAAATGAAAAAAAAGAAATATTAGAAACAAAAGAAAAAACGGAGACACATAACACAAAATATGAATAAAAGCGGAAAATATAAGAAATGGAGATGGAATATACTAAGCAAAATTTCTTATGAAATTAAGGCTATTTTCCTTAGATCAAGGGATGATCACGGACATCATTTTATACCAGAAAAATAGTCGTAGAATTCTTAGGATAAAATATCGAAAATATGCTAATCACATTTAAACTAAAATATGTAGTGAAGCAATATTTAAGTGTCTGAATTTCAATCCCGTTGGTGAGAGCCAACTAAATTTCCTACATATAAATAAATATATAGAGACAGGAAAGATTGTCCACTGGACCAAAAAACATTCAAAAAATGATTATACTAAAATTTTCGCTATATTCTTTCGAACATTCATGAAACCCACAATCGTTCTGGGTGAGGAGTCTTGTAGGGAAGCGATATTTTGACTGCGGGATTTCAATCCCGCTGGCGAGAACCTTACTAAAATAATAACTTTGATAAATTTGCTGGGCTGGTTATTTCATTACAAACACACTAATCAATTAACCTCCATTTCATCATTTTTCATAATTCTTTGGTATGTTACTAATTTCGACAATCATTTTTCATAATTTATACCCACATTATCGCCCCCCTCTTAATAAAATAATAACTTTGAAATATTGCCTGGGCTTATTATTTTATTACAAACACACTAATGAATGAAATCACATTTAATCATTTTTCACAATTCTTGGATATGTTACTTATTTCGACAATCATTTTTCATAATTTTAACCCACATTTTCGCCCTTCTCTCTTTACTAAATAATAACTTTGATATATTGTCTAGGCTGATTATTTCCTTACAAACACACCGATCAATTATCTAATATTTAATCAATTTTTTCGTAATTCTGGGATATGTTACTAATTTTGACAATACGTTTTTATAATTTAAACCATCCTCGTCGCCCGCTCTTACTAAAAAATTACTTTGATATATTTCTGGGCTGATTATTTCATAAAAAACATAACTATCAATTAACTCACACTTCATCATTTTTCTTAATTCTTTGATATGTTACTCATTACGACAATTATTTTTACTATTTTAACCCACATTATCAACCACCCACTACAAATATAATACCTTTGATATATTATCTGGGATGATTATTTCATTTCAAACACACCAATCAATTAACTCACATTTTGGCATTTTTTATAATTCTTGGATATGTTACTTATGTCGACAATCATTTTTCATCATTTTAACCCACATCATCGCCCCACTTACTAAAATAATAACCTTGATATATTGGCTGGTCTAATTATTTCATTGCAAACACACTTATGCATTAAATAACATATTACATTTTTCATAATTCTTGGATATGTTACTAATTTCGACAATCATTGTTCATAATTTAAACCATCCTTGTCGCCCTCTCTTACTAACATAATTACTTTGATATATTTCCTGGGCTGATTATTTTATTATAAACACATAATCGATTAACTCACATTTAATCTATGGTCATAATCCTGGATATGTAACTAATTTCGACAATAATTTTTATAATTAAAGACCCACATTATGCCTCTCCCTCCTACATTTATAATATATGTTATATATTTTCTGGGCTTATTATATCATTACAAACACCCGAATCAAGTAACTCACATTTCATCATTTTTCATAATTCTTGGATATGTTACTAATTTCGACAATTTTCATAACTTTAACCAACTATGTCGCTCCCCCCTTACTTAAATAATAACTTCGATATATTGGCTGGGCTGATTATTTCATTACAAACAAACCAATAAATTCTGGGTATTCTCATAGTATATATGTTTCACCTATCTTATCCAATCCCGGGTGACGCCGCATATTCTGCTAATATATATCGTTCACCTATCTCGTTCGATCCCGGGAGACGCTGGGTATTTTTCTACTATATGTTTTCCACTTATCTCATTCAATACTGGGCGACGCTTTCTGATAGTATATATTTGCACATCTCATTCAATCCATGGACTGACTTCATATCAGCCATCCCACTGTTGAAAATATACATGAAATAAAGTAAATGTTTTAATCGTAAACTGTGTCAGCCATTTCCGGGACCGAATTTATATTCCAAACCCACTGCTAAAAATATACATGAAATCATGTAATGTTTAAATAGTAAAATGTTTCAGCCATTTCCGGGACTGACTTTATATCCCAAAACCACTGCTAAAAATATACATGAAATCATGTAATGTTTAAATAGTAATTGTTTCAGCCATTTCCGGGACCGACTTTAAATCCCTAACCCATTGCTAAAAATACACATGAAATAATGTAATGTCTAAATAGTAAACTGTTTCAGCCATTTCTGGAACTGACTTATAATCCCAAAACCACTGTTGAAAATATACATGAAATAAAGTAATGTATAAATCGTAAACTTTTTCAGCCATTTCCGAGACCGACTTTATATCCCCAACCCACTGCTAAAAATATACATGAAATAATGCAATGTCTAAATAGTAAACTGTTTCAGCCATTTCCGAGACCAATTTTATATCCCAAACCCACTATTTAAAATATACATAAAATAATGTAATGTCTAAATAGTAAACTGTTTCAGCCATTTCTGGAACTGACTTATAATCCCAAAACCACTGTTGAAAATATACAATAAATAAAGTAATGTATAAATCGTAAATTTTTTCAGCCATTTCCAGGACCGACTTCTTATCTCCCATCCCACTGTTTAAAATATACATTAAATAAAGTAATGTCCAAAACGTAAACTTTGTTGTGCAGTAGCTTCAGAGTCGACTGGGTTATTTATTATTCAGGTACGAAGAAAATAAAAAAGCGTACGCCTAACAGTGTTGCAGAATGGAACCTTTCAGCTCCCTACATTTTGGGCCATGTCGCTAACTTGCTCTGGTGGGGAAAACACGCACATCTTATGCCAGGGCTGTGCGATTTTCAAAATGTCGGAATATATATACTAGCTTTGACCGACAGGTGTTTACGAAAGTCACGTATGTCAAAACAATCTGAGATCCCAGTGTTTGAAAGGACAAACCTAGCTGCTTTCATCAGAATTAAAACCACAATAGCATTCAGCTGGCATTGCTTTAAAATGTATGCATGGTTTTCTCTTTCTGTCTTTACTTTCTTTATCTTTCCATAAATATTTTTCTCTCTCTTGAAGAGAGAAAAGAATTGTATTGTTTTAAGCAATTGAAGGTTGCATTTCGTCAAAACGGATGATAGCAGTTTTAGCCACGATGCCGTTGGTGACGAAGGCGCCGTACCAGTTTTAATATGCTCTTCTAGTGTTAAATAAAATTTGCTCGCTAATTGCTGGACTTTATATTATATTCTTAAATTCGTTTATTTTATAAATTAATTAAAGCGTTCAATTTCAAGAGAATGGATGCCTGTCATGAAGACTTCCTGCTATTAACTAAGATGGAAGTGCTGCGGGTAAAGACGACCAGACCCACACCAGCCGACGACGCAATATCGACCCTTTTGATGTAAGGGATGTGCCTAGCGATTCATCTAACATCCGGCAGTTGATTACATTACCATTGCGTTACAACAGTTTCAATAAACGTCCCCACGATAAATCGAGTAACTCGTTCCGGCAAACGATCGTGTAATACTATAAACATTTTTATTTAATCAAATTGCTTAAAAATCATATTTTAGTAGAAGAAAAGTAGTATTTAAGTTCAATTCCTGTGGGTGAATACGTAAGAGTAAATAACCATGTATGAATTACACAAGTGAGTGCAAGTCAGATCTGCAGTAGGCAAAACTGGAAGTTACGGAATTTATATAGAAATGTTTTTATTAGTTTACATTCGGCTATCATACTTGAATAAACGTGATATTAAGTGAATGTTTATACATCACTATACAAGGTGAAGGAACACTATCTTAAATAAACCACTCGATATTTTACTATAATATTCTAATAATAAATCAACATACATAAGTGTACATATCATTTGCATAAAATATTTGATAATCTGATTAAATAGATGATTGCACTTTTTCTTATTCGTATCATTCTGATTAGTTTTATGTACTTTTTGAAAAGGTTTATAGAATTTGTATTTAACATATTCAATTAATTACTAAATTTTCAAATTTTAAATTCTTTATTTTTAATTTTTAGATGAAATATTATTTTTCACATTAATTTAATTTTTCACTTTTGTTCACCCAAAACAAGGCAAAATGTCACTTGGAAATAATTTGAAACCATGTCTATCGGAACACTATGTAGAGAGTTGAGCAGCGAGATGACTCGTCGCGTTACATTTGAATTTCTGCATTTTACTACAATCAGGGAACCTTAACATTCCGAAGTATAGCAGGCCAAGGAAAGAAGCTCTTTTCGGCATTCAACAGTGTAGAAATCGGATTTTTCTACTAGATGCGTTTCTTAGGTATATGGAGCTTGAGGGAAGACAATTATGTACGGCGAGTTAAGATAATTATATTCGTTTTTATAGTAATTTGTAAAAAAATTACTCGAATTATGAAAAAAAAAATCAATGTTTACTTCTATTTGATTAGAAAGCGAGTGTGAGTTGTCTAATGAGATCATGATATCATGTCCATTCTGAGATCATATTGTAAAATAAATACGTCAATTATAAAATGTGGAACAAGTTACTTAGTACTTTACAAAAATTAAGATTAAACTTATTTCATGAAAAGTGCCATATATATATGTGTATATATATATATATATATATATATATATAAACAAATGATTAATAAAACACGTTAAAAAATCTTGAAAAGGAGTTAAAAACATATTTAATTTTAAAAAGGAAGCACAAGATAAGTGGATAGTCCTTAATCCGCGGAGTTTCGAAGAAATACTCTCTTTAATATTTATAATATATTTTAAGTTTACCATTTTGATTACCTTGGTAAACTTATTGTAATTTATATATATATATATATATATATATATATATATATATATATATATGAGAATCATCGAAATAGTATTCCGACAAAATAGAGAAATAAAAAAAAATAAAAAGGTACAGAACGAGTTACGGATTCATCAACGTTTTGTTTATATACTGAAACTTCCTCTGGATGAATGAGATTAAGAAAATAAAAACACCAGTACAAATATTTGAAAATGTTTCATGTGCAAAGTGTGACGACGTTGTTCTATTTCAGAAACGGGGAAAACGTTGGGAATTCCAAAAAGTATGGGAGCTTGCGTTGTTAAAGAGAGGGTGATTTTTAATAGCCTCATCTAGTCGTTAAGATGTTTTTAAAAGATATGAACGTAGTTAATTCTAGAAAGAATCTGTCTTAAAATTCACACACCTATATTTGATTGCTTCGTAATATGTTCACTCATTTATTATCGATTGCGCATAACTGTAGATTCAAAAGAAAAAAAATACGATTAATCTAATATCTTAAAATTTAAAATCAGTCGGTAAAAGTTTAAATAAATTTTAAAGCAATTAACTTAGACTTATTCGCATTATGAAAAAAATGAAAAACATAGTAACTTAACAAGCTTAAAAAGGCATTACACGCTTTTTCGCACAGTTCATATGAATAATTTCAAAATTCACAGTTCATATAAATAATTTAAAAATTCGATAAATATACTTAATACAGGACACATATGCAACGTAGGTTCGTGAATTTTGTCCATTATTTGATGTGTCTTTATAATAATCTACTTTGAATAATTAAAAAAATATTTCTAATCGTGCTTATTTGTTAGGCCGAGAATTCATTACGTTAATGAAAAACTACACTTCAAAAAACCGCTATAGATGAAAGCAGAGACGGCGACAAGATACAAAACGAATCGCTAACGTTTTTGAATCAAGAAGCAAATGGTCAATAAGAGATATAAATAGTATTTAATCAAGCAATCAGAAAGCATACATCATAGATTCGAAAATACTCACTTTCTATTAACTTTGGATTTTTCTTATTTAGTAATTTATCGATCCAGTAAATGAATAAGGCTACACTAAAAGCGATCAAATGCAGGTTTGATTTGATTTCGTAAATAAGGAAAAAAGATAAGCATTTTATATTTTTGAGTAGGAATTCTATTTTAGCTAATATTTTCATTGCACATTTATTTTCTATTGTGAAGTAAGATAAGTGCGAAAAAACACATTTAGATAACATGTTATATTTGTTAACCAAGCGTAATTTGTAATTATCTGTGCTAAAAATTATATTTTTATACATCATGATCCTTAAATCACTCAAAATGGTTAATTGGTTTCTTAAAAATTATTTTTATTCATCATGATTCTTAAATGACTTAAAATTGGTTAAGAGAAATACTAAAAACGGGAAAACATTACATCAATAAACTGAAATACACATGTAGAAGCGAAGTGTTAAATTTCTTATAATATAGTGATGCCGGAGAAATGGAGGAGCGCGTCTACTTTTTTATCACAGAGGATGGTTAAAAAAAATCGGGTTAATAAAGTTAAAATGCAGAATAATTTGTCCAAATGACCATGGGGCTGGAGTTTGGTGGAGGATTTAAGGAGTCCTAATTTCAGAGAGTCAATGCAATGTTATTTCTTACTTGGAATAATAATCGGTGATTTAGCATGTTGGTTTAGAAGCGTGTGAAAGCGCGAAACTGAAAAAAATATTAGCTTTTCCGAAGTCAACGTACTAACAGCCACTTAAGATATATCAGAAGGAGCTAAGTAATATCGAGGAACATATAAAAGGGAGAGAGAGAGGGAGAGGGATATATTACTAATTCCCGGGAGTATGGGGTGGCAATAGTGCTTAAGTGTTGCGCGGGTGCGTTAGGGACAGTCACTTAACGGTGTTTAGCCTATGCATGTAAGAAGTGCGGGTCAATAATTCATCGGAACAAAGAAGAAATATAACAGAAGCAGGTGAGGTTTATGTAAGACGGTTTAGATGGGAGGTCACAGATATTAGTCCTTATTAGGAGGAGGTTTATCGGCAGAGTTTAGACGATTTAAATTTTCTTTTGCGCCTATGTTGGAATATAATTTCTGATTTAGAGTTTAAGACGTTTAATTTTTGGCGCTATATCAATTACTGTAACCTCTTCTATATAAGCTCTAAATCAATTTGTTGAGCTTTGCATAAATCCCCTCTTAATGAATCCCTCAAATAATTTAGCTCTCCTCTCTCTCTCTCTCTCTCTCGATATAATATATATATATATATATATATATATATATATATATATATATATATATATATATATATTATCTGGGGATTGCGTTTATTATTCATGGTTACAGAAAATCTTAGTTGGTGCCGATGGTAAAGAAAATAACGCGTGAGAACATTAAAATGCCAAGCGAATTCTACGTTAAAGAATCTCACCGTGTGCATAACACTATCTTGTGCACGTGACATGTGATATAAAATGGCATGTTATATATTTAAATGTGATATAAAATTAGATATTATATAGTTAAATGTGATATAAAAAGCCATGTTATATACTTAAATGTGATATAAAAAGCCATGTTATATATTTAAATGTGATATAAAATGTCATGTTATATATTTAAATGTGATATAACATGTCATGTTATATATTTAAATGTGATATAACATGTCATGTTATATATTTAAATGTGATATAAAATCTCATGCTATATACTTAAATGTGATATAAAATACCATGTTATATACTTAAATGTGATATAAAAAGCCATGTTATATATTTAAATGTGATATAAAATGCCATGTTATATACTTAAGTAGTCTAGAGGATCAGCGACGTTTTGAAATGCTTGGGAAACAGCTAATAAATTAAAACGTAAAGTAAAAAGAACCTGGAAGATAATTAATTGTAAAATACTAAAATAAAATAAAATTCTAAAATGAAATAAGATAAACTATTATAATATAAGAAATTAAATAAAAAATATGATACAGGTTCTAGTAGAGGTATTTAATTTCATTTTTGGACTCATTATTTCGACTTATTATACAGTATTAAACAGTTTCCTAGTCTTATTTATCTCTCTTTGCAGATCATTTTATTTTTATCTATTTACATACGTAGTTCTGTACTCTACGTTTGCTTTTTTATCTACTTTTCTTTTTTATGTATTTTCTTCTTTCTCCACTTTCTCTATCTTTCCTATTTTGCTTTCTTATTTTATTGTCTCTACTTAAGTGTTAAGTGGTCTATAATTCTCATACGATTACCTACACATATAATATCCCTGCTATCTACCCTTAAAATTATTATACATAACTTATTTTCTTCATCTTTCATTTATTATTATTGTTTGCTCCTCTAAATAGGGTTGAGCGTTTCTTTTCTTGATAAGTTTTGCTTTATTGAACATTTACTCTTTGATAACATAATTATATATCTTATGTAAAATATATAGAATATAATATATACGTAATGCATATATACTACTCGTCGGCCCGTTTGTCCTTGAATGGTAAGATGAAAAATGTGCAAAAGAAAACTAATTTTGAGATTATTTTGTGTTGCGTGAAATAAAACTCAGGAGACCTCCAGCGGACCACTAAAACACTACTTTAATAAAGACGGCCCCCAGAACACTACTAAAACAAGCGTCTAACCTCCCCGCATAGAAGAGAACACATATTTTAAGTGAGGACTGAAAAAAAAGAAAACTCAAAAAGCCGCAGCAGCGCTACTAATAAATATAGTTATCAATATGGTGATATATATGGTTATCGTCATAGGTTGTATATTTTTAAATAGATCTGTAAGCAGGCAAAATTAAACTACATTCATTTGTAAGTAAAGTTCGTTAAAATTAATTAAAACATCAGTTTGCTTGCAACTCTACATTAGGCTCAACACACCACACCCTCCCTGATTTTTTGCAGACAGAAACTACGTTGGATTATCTGAAAATCACCCCTTCTCAAGTGAATGATGTCATAAAAATCTAGACACCTTAAACGTCTGTGCACCTGACTTCATCCCAGCTGCACTATCAAAATATTTTTTGCTGAAGTTGCTCCAGTTCTCTCCAAAGCTTTCTACAAATGCTTTAACAAATCTTGTTTTTCTGATTGCTAGTAACTGCTTTACGAGAATTCTGATGAAAGAACTGGCCCATTAAATTATCGCCCCATTAGCCTCCTCCTGCTTTTCGCCAAGATATTTGAGTCTACAATTAACCTAGCTCTACTCCACCATTTTACAGGTGCTAAACTTCTGTTCGATCAACTATATGGATTTAGGCAAGTATATTCTGCTGCACATATCTTAACTGTAATCTCTGAACGTATTTACAATGCACTCGATAAAGCAGTATACGTCTTAGCAAAACTTGAGAGAATACCGTGTATGCAACTGTCAGAAGGATGATTGGCCGATAGTTCTGAATATCTGCAATGTCTCCTTTCTCATGAATTATGGCCACTGATGCATTGCTCCATTTATCTGGAACTTTTCCACTGGAGAGGCACTTATTAAATAATCCTGCACACATCTCGAAAATGGGTTCACCACCACTCTGTAGTACTTCTGCAGTAACGCCATCCTCTCCTGCAGTCTTGCCTGACTTCAGTCGCTTAATAGCTGCTCTCACTTCCGATGGGAGGATAGGTTAAGGATGTTCCTCAGATTTGTTCTGTGCATGAAGGGTTGAAGTGTGTTTTGGTTATCTAGTGGCATAGAGGTTAGCATAAACTTTTTGCAACTTGAAACAATTCTGTTTAGGTAATGAATGAGAGTGCCACATTCTCCTTTGAGATAGGTGATGTTGGTTTGCCGAGACGCTGCCTTTTTTGATGGGCTTAATGCCATTGTTTACTTCAAGGGTTTGTAGCATTTGTTCTTCATTGAAGTTTGAAATTTCTTTTGCCGTTCTGTGTCTCAATCTTGTATATCCCAAGGCACTCGATGTGCTGTACATTTGTACCAACTATTTTCATCTGTTGTCCTTTCTCTCCCAACTGTTTTGAAATGGTAGACAGTTTGTATAGTTTCTGTGGTTTGTATTGACCAGCTGTTTCCAGTGCAATTCGACTGATCTCTGATATCACTTTGTTGTAGTCAGTGTTTGGATCTACTGATGCTGCTAGTGCCTCAAATTTATTGGATAGTAGCAGCTGGAACTGCAATGACTTGTCTGCTAGACCCTTGGTGTTTGTTATTTTGTGTCGTTTGATACGATTTGTCCTCTTTTGTTTGATGTATTTTGTAAAAGAAATTCTGATCATTCGTTGACCATTCCATGTGGCAGAAATGTCAGTAACAGTGTGTGACCTGTTGGTAAGGAAGAAGTCAATTTCATTCTTTGTGGTGCTATTAGGGCATATTCTTTGTGGTGCTATTAGGGCGTCTGTTTGGCTTTTTTCTTGAAGAACATGTCCATGGTATTTAACTGGTGGTGTTCTGCAAAGTTAACAAACGTGTCACCTCTGCTGTTCCTTGTTCCATAACCGTATGGACCATTCCTTGATTCAAATGTGTTTCTTAATCCAACCATTGCATTGATATACCCAATAAAGATAGAGTGTCTGGCGTTGCTGGTAAAAAGAAGTTTATCGATATCTTCATAGACCATCTCTACCTTTTTATCAGTATGGCGTTGTTGGAAGAGTAAACTGCATGACGTTATTGAGGTGTCTTTTTGTTGATCCTGATGGTGAGCTATGTCCCCCTGTCTGAAACACCATTGAAGTTTGTGATGTTTCCTGCAATATTTTTGTTGACCACAAACCGGCCCTGTTGTAGGAGATGTTCCCGCCTATATAGTATAAGTCATGTCCGCTGTCCTTAAAGATGAGACATCCTTCACCTTGCGTCTGGTTCCACACACTCCTATTACATCATATTTGATCTTCCGTAGTTCATCGTGTAATTAGATGACTCTAATGTCAATAGATCAGTAGACAGTCACATCGTGTTGTACGTCCCTCTGCCTAATGGTGAATGCTTCGACGTACCACAAGCCCTTGTAGCACCTCGACGTAAATTCCCCGATAAACCCGAAAAGCAGCAAGATCCCACCCCATCACAGTATAGATTCCCAGATGCCATAAAGCCTTCTACTCGAATAGGTTCCTCCCCAGATCTGCTAGACTTTGGAATTCCGTTGGATTCCCCGACTGTAATGGCACGCAGAAGTTCAAGTGTAATATGAACAGACATCATGCTGCTCAATGCAGATGGAGGAGAAAACTATTTGAGGCATAATTGCAGGGATACTATTATCCCTTCAATTATGTCCCAAATAGTTTCCCACCAAAGTGGGTTCCATGCCTTGTCGGTGAAAATACATTATCTAAATAAAAAAAGTATACATTCTTGCTTTTGTTTACTGTAATATGTTGTATATTCATGGTTAAATTAATTATTTTAACTTGACGGAGTTAAACTACATTTACTTGTAAGAAAAATACGTTAAACTAATTTAAAACAAAAAGTTAATATCCTTTGTAGCAAAACAATTTATTCTTGTGTTTGGTTATAGTTATATTGTATATATTTATAATTAAAATAGTCTATTTAACTCGGCAGCCTTGCTACTTTAATTTTTTTTCTGTTTATCTTAAACAATTGTTTATTGGCCATTTTAGAATATTCCACTTTCATTCTAAGATAATCAGCATGATAACGGTGGTTGTTCATCGATCAAATACTGACTGACAAAAACTAACGTATTGGTATTATTATTGTAGTATTCACTGACGACAAAGTGGCTGGTGTTAGCCAACTTATTAATATTATTATCTGCACTGACTAAACAGTGACTGGCGAAAACTAACTTATTAATATTATTATTGATGTGATTGTTTTGATCTGCACCTAGCAAATAAAAGCAATATGTTGGGTACGTTTAGAGTACTTCCTGCATTTAACTGAACGCTAGATAAAATCTCGACACGCACCTAGGATTAGATAGTAAACATTTATTTTGAAGTTACATTTTTCAAAATTATGTATATTTGTCCTATAGTTCTGATATAGTTTCATTTATAACTGCCATGAAGGGCAATATCGAATAGGTTAACTGAACATAGAAGGATTTTAGTCAAATAAATAAATAATGAATGAATGAATCGTCTTATAAAGCCACGTATAGGCCACTGTTTACAGCTCCTAAAGTAATTGCGTGAAATGTAAAATTACGATACAATCTTATAGAACTATGTTTATTGAACAAGGTGAGCCTTCTATAAAACTTCTCTTGCCTACCTTAATGAGTAAAAAGTAAATTAGCCATAGTACTTATGCAAACATATTCATAAAAACAAAATTTAATTTTGGATTTTTATGGAAGTAGTAGATTAGACAACGTTTCCTGGTTGTCAAATCTGTAGAAAGTAAATGATATTCTTATGAAGTCTATCGCATATACATGGTGTACATATGCTTTAGTAAAATGCATGTTGTTCAGTAATATCACTGGCATATCAGTTACAATAAAGATGGCAAAATTGGATATAAAACTGTTTACAATTAATAACAGTTAACATAAATAATATTTTGACTATATTTAAAATGTCTTTTACATTTTTATGTTAAAGATTAGAAATATTTCTACTATTTTATTTTTTGTGACAATGATTTCATGAAACTTGAAATGGAATTGTAACGATAAATGCTTACGAACCCTGTCGTACTTCGCTTGTCAATTTATGTCGAAGCATGCCACTTTTAAAAAGAAAATAGGATATTTATTAAATCATTTTGGTTTTCTCATATTTTATTTTTGTATCAATAAATAATGCATTAATATAAAGAAAACAATTTTTATTTTAGAAAAGTTCGGTATAAATATGAAACACACACGCACTCTATATAAATATTATATTATGCGTATAGTAATAAGACAATTGAAATAGCTTGACAGTTAAATTGATAATATTATTCAAAATTACACTGCTGTAGTGTACCAGTGTAGTTCGTTATAGGAGATTGCTGTTGACAACTTGTTGCAATACTTTTTATTTAATAAGATTAAGAGTAAAGCACCTTGAAAGGTTCTTCGCATAGACACTAGTAATAAAATGGATCCACATTCTGCTAGAAAACTTGCTCTATAAAATATGGGGTATTTTAGAAGTCTAGTGCATAATGTTTCGTGTCTACACGAGAGAAATCTTTATGATTTGCTTGCATAATTCTTAAGTCGAAGGTTTATTCAGATCAGCTACCCAACGAAAACCATTTTTTATCTCCATGACTTGTACAGATTTCCATCGGAAACTCTTCTGAACTTAAATAGGGCTTTCTATTCAAATTCAATACGTGTATTCGATTACTCATAAAAATATATAGTTTAAAATAAGTTTGTTTTCTTTTCGATAAAAAACGACAAAACTCTTATTTCGTCACTTTATTCTTTTTTTTTTAATAGAATGGTTCAGTTCACTTTTTATTTTTCTAATTATTTCTCACATTGCGTTTGAAATTACGAGCCGATATAAATGAGGCTATATGCCATAAAATTTGTTTTTTTTTAATCACGTTTATTCAATCTTTTCTATCACCTTTCTTTCACAAGTTTATTTTGTGTTTCTTTTCTGTTCTTTATCCATTTAGTTCATTTTATGATTTATTGTTCTCTCTTTATTTCAATCCAATGTTCTTTTATATATTTCTATTTGTCTCGTGCGTTTTTT
>NC_136500.1:98305773-98313273 GCF_053919585.1 Euprymna scolopes | reverse complement strand
CGATAAAACAAGGATAGGCTCGCAACGTCTCTTTTGTGGGAGAGAGGTTGCAGGGTAGAGAAAAGGGCATCCCCCACTAAGCCACGAAGTCTATTTTGTACTCTCTCAAGGCAGGATAGGCTGTTTTTAGCAGCTCCTGCCCAGAGATGGCAACAGTATTCCATCCTTGGACGTACTTGGCTTTTATATAGATAGAGAATTGCATCAGTAGTGAGATATCTTCTGGGGCGGTAGAAGGATCCCACCATCTTTCCAGCGACCTTGGCAACAGACTTGATGTACGTGTTTTATTTCAGATCAGGAATAAAAGTCAAAACCAGAAGCTTGTCAAAACACGGGGCCTCGCCCAGACGAGAGCCATCCATCACAATTGATGCCAGATGGGGATCAGAGCGTTGATGATGTTTGGTTTGGATGCATTAAAGGTAACCAGTCACATCTTCTCCCACTGAACCACGCGCTCGAGATCAGAGGAGAGAGAATCAGAGAGAACTTTGTCATTTACAGCCTTTGATGTGTTGCCGTAGATGGTCGTGTCATCGGCATAGATGTCAACGAATGATTTAAGTATGTGTTTAGGGAGGTCATTGATGTAGATCAGGAAGAGAGTTGGGCCCAGGATTGACCCTTGAGGGACTCCAGCATTTATATTGCAGGCCTCCGATTTTTGTCCATCTACCACTACTCTTATGAGCCTATCGGAGAGAAATGATTTAATGATTGAGAAAACATTTCAAGTTATACCGTAGCTGTAAATCTTGTGAAGTAGACCCTTATGCCATACCTTGTCGAAGGCCTTTGATATGTCAAGAGCAATTGCCCTAGAAAGGAAGCCTTTGCCAAGAGATTCACTAATCCTGTGGGATATAACTGTCAGCACATCTGCGGTAGATCTTGCAGAGCGGAAACCATATTGTGTGTCACTAACAAGGTTATTCCTGCTGAGGTGGTTGACTATTTCTCTGTTTAATATGAATTCCAGCAACTTACTCATAACACACAGGAGACTTATTGGTCTGTACTGAAAAGGAGATGACTTATCACCTGAATTCTTAAATACAGGGCAAACTGATGAGGTCTTCCAGAGAGTCGGAAAGCACTTCTCCCTAAGGCAGCGCTTAAATAATTTCATAAGTATGGGAGCAAGTTCTAGTTGAAGCTTTTTTAACACTATATTTGGGATGCCATCAGGGCCAGTTGCTTTACTGGAATCTAGGTTCTTGATTAGCTTGGCGACCTCATGCACGGATATTTGTATGTTACCTAGCTTGTTCTGTGTTATAGGAGGAAATATGGGGAGTTGATGGCCTTCGTCGCATAGGGTAGAATTAGCTGCAAAATAATAATAATAATAATAATAATAATAATAATAATAATAATAATAATATTAATAATAATAATAATAATACTTAATATAATAATATATTTTATAATGTATGTATAATAATATATTTTTGTAATTTATATATATAATATATATTTATAAAATATATTTATATAATTACGGATATACATGCATAAAATATATTATATATATATATAATAAATATATTTATTAAATATAATTATATGCATATATATATATATATATGAGCAAACAGTTAATAAAATATGTTAAAACCACTTTGAAATGAGTTAAAAACATATTTAATCTGAAAAGGAAACACTAAGTGCATTTCAAAGTGCATTTCAAGTGTTTTTTAACATATTTTATTAACTGTTTGCTCATATTATAAGCTCTATTTTCATATTTGGTTTTATCGAGCTTTTTTATCTGGCTGAGATAATTTTATAAATATTAATTCTTTAATATTTATAATTTACTTTAATTTTACCATCTTGGATCATTTTGGTAAATTCAATTGTATTTTTCATTTCACACACACACACACACACACACACACACACACACACACACACATATATATATATATATATATATATATATATATTAAATAAGTATATCCTAATAAATACAGGATTTTATTAATATAAACGTTGAATATTAAATGCATATGTATTAAATATATATGTATTACAGATATATATATATATTACATATATATATATATATATTACATATATATATATATATTACATATATATATATGTATATATATTACATATATATATATGTATATATATTACACATATATATATATATATATATATATATATATATATATATATATAAAGTAGTAGCGTTCGTGTGTGTGTTTGTCTGTGTGTATAATTCCCTATTATCAAAGAAATATAAATGCGTATGTGTGTACACCTTTCATGGTGAAGAAATATTAACGCCATGATAGGATACATCTGTCAAAGTAAACATTATATTTTTACGTAAGTTCTATATTTAGCATTTTTGAGTTACGAAAATTAACAAATCAGAATGAATTAAATCTATTTAATAATTAGCTCGATGATATTACTTATTAGACATAATCGCCTCGTTTCTACTGTACTATTAAAATATTAATTATTTAGTTCATTTTCATTTCAATTTATATTTGATTTAACTTATTTTTACTTATTATTCTCTGAAACCGTTTAATTTTCAAACCAGAAAACCAAAGGGGAACAAGTGTGATAGTTTAATTCTTTGAAAAAATGTTTAAAACGGAGCACGTTATTAAATATTTTCTGTAATAGATTTGTTTTCATTTCGAAATATTCTTCTAAGCTGAATTATTTTTTTTTTAATTTTTAATTCGGAACTAATCTTTTACGCTTATTCTTAATTTTTAAGTAATATTTATTATTTGTTATTGTTGGGGTATCTGCTTTTTTCACTGTATTTAGTAGTTTTCTTTGGTTATGCAAATTATAAGTACGCCGATATAATTCATAAGTTGTTTTTTGAAAAACTTCTGCTCCAGAATACGTAATTTTCCTTTTCCAACGCCGATGCCCGGGAGAAGTAGGGTTATGGGGTTAGAGAAAAAGAATTAAAACTAATATCCTCATTTACTTGCATCGTCAGGATGGCAGAGTAGGTTAGACACAGGGCCAATTTTCTATGTGAGCAAAATCCATATTCCATACATTATGTGCTCCTTTATTTTGTTTATAAAATTTAATTGGTGTTGCCCAGGATTTATTATAATAATTATACCATAGCAAGTGTGTTTAATTGCCTGCGAAACAGATTTCTTTTATAATTTATTTCATTTATATCTTAAATTAAAAATGGTCAATTTTTACGACGTAACCCAGCATCGTTTAACCTCTAAAAAATTAAGATTACTTTGGGGGGGGGGTTGATAGGTTTAAATACTCTTTATAAATAATATGAAAGACGACATTTTGAAAATAAAAGAAAATTAAAATTTTAGCGTGGGGATCACTGTTCTATATACATTTAACGTAAAATGAGCATCCACTTTTTGGCCGCAAAGCACTTTTTCAAGTTTGGCGATCGGGTGGGGGTGGGGTCAAAATATGACAAATACAATGTTTTTGGGTGGTTGGGGTGGGAATTACACTTTAAACATAAAATAATGATAAATGTAATTAATTTTTATGAGACCATTCTGTACTTTCAACTAGTAATTTTATAAACAACCCCCAAAATATGAAAAATTCAATTTGGGGGAAGGTTTACATTAGAAATATAACATGACGAAACATTTCATTTGTTTGTTTTTGGAATTAATTTTGGTAAATCTTTTTTTTTTTTTTTTTTTGCTATCGCATTCGCTGCTATTTTTATTGGAACAAAATTTGTAATGATTTATTTTTAATTATTTTTTGTTGTTGGGTCGGAGGGATTCTTCCAGTGCTCAATATCCAGATAATAGTTTCTTCTTTTTGTAGCCCTTCTGCCGGAATATCAGGTGGAGAGGGTATCACGTTTTTCTTCTTTTTTGGGCGATTACATTTATGTTTTCATCCGTTCTTTTATTTATGTTGTGGGAGTATCCACGTTTCCCATGATGAAAATGTATATTTCAAACGGAACTTCATGCCACCCAGGCAATTCCAGGCACCCATGCTAGTATTATATATTAACATAATTTATATTAAATATAGAAATATATCTATAATGAATAAATATTAAAAGTATATTAGTGCATATATATACATATAATCTTAATACACACACATATTTAAAACATTGAGACCTTAAATGATGATAGAACTGGACTTCAATGGAGCTAAAACAGCCGTGGAAGGCACAGTCTGAATGCCCTCCCAGTTAAATTGTTTTCAAGTAAGCAAGTAAGCGCTGGGGTGGGGGGATAATCTAAGGCAGACTTACTTTCAAGCGAAGTAATCTTCGGATAATCATCGGTGGAAGATGAGATCTTTGACTTGATATTGCTTTTCATAAATTTGGCCGCAGTCTCTATGATAGCTTTGTTCTGAACTTTTTCATTCTTTTACTTAATACTCCTGCAATATATACTGTGGTTTTGTTTATAAATTTATATTTTTTATTATAAGCAGCATTATATCTTTCTACAGGACACTCCCTCATTTTCTTAGCAAGATATGTGACGCAATGGCACACAACTGAATTTTGTTCAGTAAATGAGTGTAGACATGACAATCTGTAGTGTGTAAATAATAAAAATAATTCAAAAGTAAATTACATATCCATTATTATGAAAAACGAATGTCTTCAGAAATAGCTCATATTTCCATTAAAATCAGTTTAGAATAAAGACTAGAAATCTAACGAGTTACAAGTCTTTCTTGGTATAGCATTTATCATTGATGTGCGCAATTTTCTGTCAATGCCGATGTGCGAGATTCGAGCAGTATATCAACACATATTCCATATAAGGCAGACATATGAGATTACGAGGAACAGAAAGAAGCCATAAAATATCGCGTAATTCACCGAAAGCAGAGAAATAAGACTTTTTCCCACTAAATGGCCTCTACGTTCGCATAAAATCGCGTGTTCTCGCATAAAGCAACATAACAACGAGCTGAATTGGCTATGTTATGTAAATATTTAGCAACTCTTAGAATCGCATGAGTTCCATTTGAATCAGATTAAGAAAATATCGCGCCCATCTCGCATTTTTATTCTATAATGCTTACGTACACACATCGAGAGGTACTTTTTATTAAAAACGTATTGTCGTCTGCAAGAGATTATGTTCACTGGCACGAATGCATGTTTATTCATTTTGCCGTTAAAGTTGATTTTCCACGAAATCAGCTTTTATACATAATATATGCTTAGAAAAGTAAGCCTACATTCATACAGTTGCCGGATATCGATAGAAATAAGCGCAATAATTTCTAAATCAATATGATAATTGCATGTTAAATCAGATCGACGTGGCATATACCATTGTGGTTCGTTTTGTTGTTATGTCACAAGACTTTCAGAATAAGCGCAATGTGTTTTTAGTAATGACATTATTTAATATTGTATTTATGAGTTTGATACAACTACTAATGACATTGTTTAAGTTTGTATTTTTGAGTCTGATACAAGTAGTAACGACATTGTTTAATATTGTATTTACGGGTCTTATACAACGAGTAGTGACATTGTGTAATATTGTATTTACGAGTCATATACAACTAGTAATGATGTTGTTTAATATTGTATTTACGGGTCTTATACAACGAGTAATGACATTGTTTAATATTGTATTTACGGGTCTTATACAACGAGTAGTCACATTGTGTAATATTGTATTTACGAGTCATATACAACTAGTAATGATGTTGTTTAATATTGTATTTATGAGTCTGATACAAGTTATGACGTTATTTAGTAATAACTTTTTTTTTTAGATCTTTATAAGAAATAACACAGAATATCTTTTGGAATATGAATTCTTGATGCTTATGCGTTTATGTTTCGCGCTACCTTTTAATGGTATTTTCAAGTAAAATTAAATTCTTACGATATATTTCTTTATTAAATTATCAGATAAAAGGGCAGAAAGGTTTAAAAAAAACACATACGACTATGTTAAGAATGTGTTTCTAAATAATAACGCTATTATGTAACGCTGTAACAAAGATTCAGATATACCAGGTTCTACTTGTCATAATTCGGTTCGCTAAAGCCTAAGCATTCGCAGTGAACAATAGAAAAACAGCTGCATCCGTCTTCTCCAGAAATTATGTCGTTTTCAATTGAAATTCATCGTGACAATGCATAAATAAAAACGTTGAATGAATCTAAGCCAATATATACGGGATTGAGGGAAACGGGTAGATAAACGATTCGCTCATGTGTTTACATTGTAATATCATTATCATAGAGCAAATACGATGGATATACTTTGCTTCATGATTCTTTTTTACTTTCGATGTTCCGTATATTTTTTATACCAAAAGCGACAATATTAAATGATCCATACTAATATTGACCCATGAACTCGTTGATATTACAACTCAGATATTTAATCGACTGAGCTTTTAACGGATTTTAATCGTTTCGTTTTAATATTTTGACCTCCATCACATAATTTATTGTGTATAATATTTTCCCTTTTCTACTTTCCAAATATATATATATAGATATATATGTGTGTATATATATATATATATATATATAAAAGTTGTAATATATAATATAACATATATATGACATATATAATATATATATAACATATATACAGCATATAAATATATATATAATATATATGAAATATATATAACATAATATACAAAACATATATTATATATATCACATATATATCACATGTATATAAAATATTAAATATATATAACATATATAACATCTATAAACATATATAATACAGATAAAATATATATATAATATATAATATAGATACAAAATATATATAACATATATAACACAAATATAATATAACATAAAAACAATATATATAACATACAAAATATATATAATATATAATACATATATATAAAATATGTATGACATATATATAATATATAAAACATATATACAATATGTATAACATATATAAAATATATATCAGATATATATAATATATATCAGATATATATAATATATATCACATATATATAATATATATCACATATATATAATAAACATCATATATATAATATGTGTCACATATATATATATGTCACATATATATAATATATGTCACATATATACAATATATGTCACATATATATAATAGATGTCACATATATATAATATATATATCACATATATATAATATATATCACATATATAAAATATATATCACATATATATAAAATATATAACATATATATATAATATATATATATAATATATAACATATATATATATAATATACACCATATATGTATAATATATAATATATATAATATATATAATATATATGGAATATATAATATATAGAATATATAATAAATATATATATACATTATATAATATATATAATATATAATATATATACATTATATAATATATACAATATATAATATATATAATATATAACATATATAATATAAAATATAATATATAATATATGTATAATATATACTATATATAACATATATACAATATACATAAAGCCTAAAATA